>NC_064811.1:155832989-156040018 GCF_023721935.1 Panthera uncia
CCTCTTCCTCTTTCTTCTTCTTCTTCTTCTTCTTCTTCTTCTTCTTCTTCTTCTTCTCTCCTTCTCTTCCTTCTTCTCCTTCTATAAACAGTTCCAGAATCACATCCCCCCAGCTTAATACTCTCTTGAGAAAAGGTATTTCCTCTTGGAAATCCATATATTTATCCAGAGTAGTATGCATATTCATCCCTGGAGCATGCACTACCCCTGCTGTAAAAAATAAATAAATAAAAATAAATTTTAAAAACTTCCTAATGGTGGTTGGGAAATCAACTCAAGAATTATCATTCTCTCCAGGATTGCATGAAATGGAGCAGGAGAAGTTCCTCAAAGGAAAGAAGTTCTCAAAGGAAATACGGATGCAGGGCAGGCAAAAGCAAGAGCTTACGTGATAAAAGTAATCTCCATAATTCCAGGGTTCAGGTTCCTCACACAAACCGTAAGTTCTCTGCTCATTTTCCAAGACTCTAGAGCCAAATTAAACTGGTTATTTCCTCAACCAAGTGCCTTTCCCCCCCACATATCATACTTTTATTGTCTGTACTACATAATGGACCCAAAAATCTTGCTGGTCGAAGTGTGGTGCACAGACCAGTAGCATGGGCATCACTTTGGGAGCTTGTTAGACATGCATAATCTCAGACCTCATGTCAGACTCACTCAGTCAGAATCTGCATTTTAACAAGATCCCCTGTTGATGTTCATGCAGTTGAAAATTCGAGAAGCAGTGTCCAAATGTCCTGTATGAAGACTAACTGAACCCTTGAAATATCTGACAGAAGGATCCATTGGGCCTCACAAGGTTTAAGAAGGGAAGGATAATTTTGTCTTTGGGATAAGATACTGTCATCGTTTTTAATTAATCCCAAAGCGGATGGTCAAACAAGGTCAATTCATTTCTTAGAAGAGCAGCTGGCATTTTCCAAAGGGGACTTTATTTGCACAACCAAAACGATTATAAATCCACCACTTATACTCTTCCACAGAGATGATATTAAAGTGTGATTTTTTTTTTAATGGAACAAAATGTAGAAACAGATCATTCAAAGTAAACCTATGGCCACTTAATGGGTTGGCTAGTAGAAGCTTAAGAGAATTTGAATACTATCTAAAGTGCGAACTAGCCAAAAGATTTATTTGTAGTGCTAGAAAAAAAAGTTCCATACAATTTGGAGGTTATAAGAAGGTCTGTAGGAAAAAAAAATTAACAAAAAGGGCACCAGGGTGGTTCCATCGGTTAAGAGTCTGACTCTTGATCTCAGTTTAGGTCTTGATCTCAGGGTTGTGAGTTCGAGCCCTGCATTGGGGTCCATGCTGGGGGTAGAACCTACAACAACAGCAACAACAACAACAACAACAAATTTAGAAGCTGTGTGGGGAAACATCACCTGTAAGTCTAGCAATGAATTATGGGTGGAAATACTGTTCTCATCAAACTATGTTCACATTAACAAAATCAAAGTCCACAGAAGAACTATCACCTTTGACAAGAAAATTTATCTTTCTCTTTGATATCAGAAGAAAACACACATGGGACAAGGATGAGTTGTGTGGCTGGAGAAATATAAAATGTAGAAACTTCAACATTAAAATGGAAAGGGAGCAAAAGTTATCTAGTTTTCATATTATGTTTTTATATTGTCTTTTCCAGTCATCTACCATGATTGAATCCAACTCAAAGCAGCACACTGTGAAAAAGAAACCCACTTCCTTATTAGATGATAACTGCCTCAAGTCATTCCTTTAACAATCTCGTGCCTGGGGTTTAAGAACACAGAGTAATAGTATAGAAAAAACAACTGTAGCCCATGAGAAATCAGAGCCAATGAATAGTCATTGAAGTGGGTTGACTGGTGACCTCCCAAAAGATAGGACTATCTGGAACCTGTGAATGGGACCCCCTTTGGAAAAAAGGGCCTTTGCAGATGTAATCAAGTTAAGAATCGTGAGATGAGATCATCTTGGATCAGAGTGGTTCCCAAATCCAGTAACCATATAAGCAATGAAAAGGAAGAAAGACACAGACACAGAGAAGGCCCATGAAGAGAGAGGCAGGCTGGAGTGATGCTCCCATGGCCGAGGGACACCAGCAGCTTCACGAAGCTGGAAGAAGCAAGGAAGGATTCTCTCTTAGAACCTCCAGAGGGAGCATAGCCTTGCCAACACCTTGATTGTAGATTTCTAGCCTTCGGAAATGTGAGGTAAAAAAATTCTGTTGTTAGGCCACCCAGTTTGTGGTAATTTACTATGCAGCCTGGGGTGCCTGGGGGTGCTCAGTCAGTTAAGTGGTTAAGCATCCAACTCTTGATTTTGGCGCACGTCATGATCTCACGGTTCATGACTTTGAACCCTGCATCAGACTGTGTGCTGACAGTGCGGAGCCAACTTGGGATTCTGTCTCTCTGTCTCTGCCCCTCCCTCTCTCTCTCACTCTCACTCTCTCTCTCTCTTTCTCTCTCAAAATAAATAAATAAAACTTTAAAAAAATATATTATGGCAGCCTTAGTAAATTAGTGTCCTCACTTGGGGTACTCTTTCTTCTATTTTTTTTTTTTTGTTGGGTTTTCCTGGAAGTAAGCTTCTTCTTAATTTTTTTTTTAATTAAAAAAATTCTTTTAGCATTTGTTTATTTTTGAGAGAGAGAGAGAGAGAGAGAGAGAGAGACAGAACACAAGCAGGGCAGAGAGAGGGAGACACAGAATCCGAATCAGGCTCTAGGCTCTAAGCTGTCAGCACAGAGCCTGATGCAGGGCTCAAACTCATGAACGGTGAGATCATGACCTGAGCCGAAGTCAGATGCTTAACCGACTGAGCCACCCAGGTGCCTGTAAATAAGCTTTTATAGGTGGACTTTGAATGTATTACCTCTGAGCAACCCAATGTTTTCTTTGCCTTGTGATGTAGAGGTGGAGGCTTGCTGCTGGTAAAAGATGTTAGTGACAGGCTGTAAAAAAAAGGCATGAAATTTGAAGTATCTTTCCGGGATATAAGATAATCCATCCATATACACTCTATAAGTTCCCTGTGATGAAGGCATGAGAAACAGTGACAGAAGGTGGACATAGAAGTTGATACATATAGCTACCCACCTGAGCATTAAACTATGCTCTTTTCTTCATTTTCACCCTACTCTATTTCAGAGCCAATCAACCAGAGCTCATGCCTTTGTTGTAGTCCTTCCATTTCAATCCTTGTCAGGCTTATTCCAGGCAATGGGTCAGGGCACAAACAGTTCATCGTGTGGCTTGGAGTAAAGAGGGGCTGAGTGCGGCAAGAAGGAACAGAAGGCAAATAAGCAAGGAGTTATTAAGAATTGAGGAGTAAACTGTGGATGTGGTCATCCCCAGGGGAAGAACGGACAGTCCTAAGCCAGGTCCAGTGCAGGCAGGGAATCTGAAAATCAGGCCAGTTCTGGACTTAATGTTCAGGGCACAGTTACTACAGGTACTTGTGAGATTATTCGCGTGCATGGACACACATCCCAACTGTTTTAATTGTTTGTTCCTACCATTGTGATGGAAAAGAGGAACAAGTATCACCCTTTTCTTTCTATTTCCTCTCATACCTACTAATGGGCATTCCCCTTCCTTGTTCACCCCTGAAAAATGGAGCTGAAAGGCAAAATGAGTTTCCAGTGAACATCCCTAAACACCAAGACCATTTACTTAAATGTCTCTAAGCCCCAAAAGAAGTCAGTGAAGCCCTCAGCGACCAAATATAGAAGGGAATCATTCTTCGCAGATCATAGGAGGGACTATAATTCACCATTACAAGTCAAATTGTGTGCTACCTTAAATCTGGGATGGCTTCAACTCTCTGCATGTATTTAGAATAAAGGCCATTGATAATACTGAATGTGAAAAACGATACAGTGCATCTGGAAAATCCATGTGTGTCTATGTCAGAAATCAAGTATGAAGGTGTCAAGGGGAGCCAGGGGAAGGGTAGAGACTAAGAATGTCAGATTGCACTTGAGTGAAGGAAAATCTCCTTCCTAACGGAGGATGTTGTAAGCCCATTGGGAAGAATCCTCCAGAATTCCCAAAAGAAAAAATTTCCTTGACTTTGTAGCCATGAGCACTTAGAATAAGAACTGTGGTCAGCTGAACAATGGCCCACTGGAAGACATCCACATTAAATCAGTGGAACCGGTCACGGTATCTTATTTGGCAAAAGATGTGATTAAGTTCCTGATCTTGAGAGAAGCAGCTATCTGGATTATCTGGGTGGACACTAAGTGCAATCACACGTATCTTTGTAAGAGAGAGGCAGAGGGAGTTTTGAGAGAGAGAGAGAAGGCAATGCAAAGATGGAGAGATGTGGCCACAAGCCAAGGAACACCAAGAGCCCCAGAAGCTGGAAGAAGCCAGGGAGGATTCTTTCCTCGAACCTCTGGAGCACATGCAGCCGTGTCAGCACCTTGATCGCATGCTTGTGGCCTCCAGAGCTGGGAAAGAAAACATTTCCCTTGTTTAGAGCTGCCCAAATTTTGGTCATTTGCTACCACAGCCCTAGGAAGCTGAAACAAAAACTAAAATCCACAGTCCTCGAGGACCAATTTAACAGCCTTCAATTCACACCCAGAGGAACAAATAGTCATCCTCAGCATTTTACATTAAGTAATAATAAACATCCGAGGCTTCGGAGAGTTGTTTGTCAAGAGCTAATGCATTTTTTTTCAGGTTTCGGCAATGTAATTTCCCCCCCAAGAACTATAAGTCTGGGTTTCTATTAGAAAGAAAAATGTTGAGGGTAAGGGATTTTGGATCCTGACTTGAATATGGTGTTTATGCAGCCGTCAAGTGCTCCATTATTTACTGACATTTCAAACGTAAGGACAAATGTCAGAAGATAGACACCAATATGAATTCCTTAAGGAAAAAAAAAAAAGTGACAGAAAGAGAAGGATCAAGGTGGAGGAAAAAAGAGATGGGGGAGGGAGAAAAAGAGAAAGAGGAAGACAGAGTTACCCATGTATCAAGGAATAGAGCTTGTATCTGTTGACAGTGCCTTATGAAGATTATACACCATAAATAACAGCTTCATCATTCCCACCCAGGAAATACAGTTCTCTTGGGGAAAGTACTGAGGGGCAGCGATAGCCATTAGTGTGCTATCAGACATGATTTACTTTTGATATTACCAAGATAGCAATACACTCTAAGCTAGGGGCTTCTTTTCCAATAACCCCAAAGTATGTGCAGAGGTCAAAACTTGAGTTTTCTAAAATTAAAGTTGTTGGAGGAAAAGTTCCCACAAAAGTAGTAAAGTTCCTCTGACTTCTACAGATTTCCAAAAAGTAAAATCTAACCTTCCATTTGGGGATGGGACCAATTTCGAAATTACCATCTTGCATCTCAAATTGATTGAAGGAAATGTTGCCTCTGCAGCCCCAGAAGCTTCCTCAGGCTACCCACTAGGACCAAACACAGTGGGCTGGCAGCCAGAATAGGCTGTCGTGAGACAGTGGGAAACTTCACAATCTACTCTTCAACGATGTCAGCCATGAACATATGCAGAGGCCCATGTCCCAAAAGCTTATAAACAATTGGTATGAACCATGTATGTAAATAGCCATTGGAAGCAGGTTGAAAAGCATTCCTTGGCTTTCTTTTAAATCAACCTTTGATTCAGAATTTGTGAAAATCTATGCTCACATGGGTTTATAATGAGCATGCTGACTTGAGTAAGCAAAAAAGCAGTATTTTAGCCTCCTCATGATGATCATAAATACTGGCTCTAACATGTGAGACTTAGGTCTAATGTATACTTAGTTCTTATTCTGTCTATAATGTTGAGCTTCTATTGATTCATAATCTAGAGAAATTCACATTAAACTAACATGCAGAGAATACCTTACATAAGTTAAACACTTGGCTATGTTCCTTTGAATGTAGTACGGTCTTTAATTTAATTCTCAAAATAGCCTGGTGAATCAATTGATTCAGTACCACTGTAAATTGCAAAATATAATTTAGGGAATTGAAGTGGCAAAGCCAGGGTTTTCAATTTGGTAATTGGTACCTAATCAGTAGTTCATACAAAATGGTCCCCATCGATTCTAAATTTGAAAATAGATCTCCATGACTTAGTGGGGGTAAACATCAACTCATTCTTCCCACCATACTCGTGGCAGTGTAAGAATAACATACAGGTGATAAATGGGGGACGTTAACTATGAACTACTACTCACCCATTTTCCTATTCTTTAAAGGCTCCTAGAAAAGCAGGCCTCGGTGAAGCCCTCTGTGAAGACAAATATCAAAGTCCCTACCATTACCTTTATCTGTTTTGTTGTAATATTTTTTTTTGAATTATTTACTCCCCTTCCTGCGAGAGGATAATAACTTCCCTCCAGTTGCCAAATAACCTGTATTATCTTCCTGCATTAGAAATGCAATTCCCCACTCCGTTGGCCAGGCTCGGCATGGGCATTCTTTAGTCAATGACATTTGAGCAAAAGCTTGAAGAGTCAGAGGATACTGCCAACCCATTTAGTCTTTTCTTTGTCACAAAAATGGCCTGGCTCAGAGAGGAACTGCTATGTCTTCCTAGATCTGGAAGTGAGAAGGCACATGAATCCTAATTACATATGACTTGTAGATGACAGCATAAAAAGTGAGTGAGAAATAAACTATCATTGTTGCAAAATGAATGAGATTTTGAGGGTGGTTTGTTATTGCAGCAGAGCTTAGCCCAAGCTGACTATTACATCTGGGAATTGTTCTGCCTTTTTGAAAAAATTAATTCCCACTCTATCAAATGACTCTCAATCTGAAATTCTATACTCAGCCTTGCTGACACCTAAGTGTGAGGATAAAATGAAGCCATTTTTAGGCAAATATATATATATATATATATATATATATATATGTATATTTATATGTATATATATATATATATATTCCATTGAGCAAATTCAGCAAATAATCAAAAGAGGAAGGAAACATGGGATTCAGGAAAATGGGAAATCCAATACAAAGAGAAGCAAAGGAAACTGTTATGCCCAGAATTCGTGATCCCCAAAGACCACCAGGGAGCTGAGTCCGCTGCAAAAGCAAAAGAACCTTTATTCGAGCTAGCTCGAGCTCAATCCCCTACCTGCACCGACGCAGCGGTGAGATACCAGGGAGAGAGAGCGAGTTTCAAAAGCACAAAGGTTTTATAGGGGTCTAGGGGCAGTTGGTGAGGTAATGGCTGTGGCCTCAGCCGATTGGCTGGGGAAGGGTCGTGGCCTCGGCCGATTGGCTGGGGAAGGGTCGGAGTCCTATTACGCAGGTCGCTGGGCGTGTTTTGATCAGGAAGTTTGAAAGGGTGAGTGGGAGGTTACTCAAGGGGAGGAGGCGAGGTCTGAGGTTTTTGTGATTTTCCCGGAAAAGGGGTCATGTCGGGCACATAGTCACTCAAGGTGGAGAACACAGAACAAGATGGAGTTGGCTGGCATAGGCCCGCCCTTTCAGAAACTACCAGGATAATAATGAAGATGTCAAGATGACAACTGTATCTCAATCACGTAACAGCAAATAAGAAAATTCCAGGAAAGGTTTCTTCAAAAATATGAAATTGATAGAACATCTAATGTGTTGAACATGTTGGGTAGAAATTTACCACTAGGTGAGAGGTTCAAGGTTCACTTTGTAAAAAAAAAAAAAAAAAAAAGTTAATGTTTATTTATTTTTGGAGAGACAGAGACAGAGCATGAATGGGGGAAAGGGCAGAGAGAGAAGGAGACACAGAATCTGAAGCAGGCTCCAGGCTCTGAGCTGTCAGCACAGAGCCCCACAAGCCGTGAGATCATGACCCAAGTCAAAGTCGGACACTTAACTGACAAAGCCACCCAGGTGCCCCAAGCTTCATTTTTAATTAAACACATGCACACACACACACACACACACACACACAGGAAAATAAGCAAAAGGGAAAAAAAAAAGGAAAATAATTATGAATTCCAGGGGAGGAAAGCATGGTGTGCAGGAAAATAAAAATATTATGGTTTAGCTGTAGAGTGTGTTTGCTCAGACATAATATAAACACAGAATACTGTAACCAAAATATAATAAAAGTGTATTGGGAGATTGTGTGAAAAGGAAGACTATACTGTATGTATGTATCTCACCCAAAAGGTGAGGTAGTGGTCAAAGACTGATAATATCTAAAACTGAAAAATTAAGCAGAAATAAATGCACGTTCTTTAGAGATATATAGGTAAATTCAAGGAACATCAGTTGAAGAGTTGAAAGGTGTTGCTCTTGGGCAATTAAAAAGGGGAAAAGGTCAGAATGTTGTTTTTGTAACAAGTTTTATAGAAAAAACTAATATGGATCTTTGAACTACATGCAGGTATAATTTGATATATACAAGTGCTGATATTTATTTTATTTATTTATTTATTTATTTATTTATTTATTTTAATGTTTATTTATTTTTTGAGAGACAGAGAGAGACAGAATGTGAGCGGGGAAGGGACAGAGAGAGAAAGACACAGAATCTGAAGCAGGCTCCAGGCTCTGAGCCGTCAGCACCGAGCCTGAGGAGGGCTCAAACTCACAAACCACGAGATTATGACCTGAGCCGAAGCCAGTCGCTTAACTGACTGAGCCACCCAGGTACCCCAACAAGTGCTGATTTTTAAAACAATCAATTTTCTTTTTTTTAATTAAAAATTTTAAAATATTTATTTTTGAGATACAGCATAAGCCGGGGAGGGGTAGGGAGAGGGGAACAGAGGATTTAAGCAGCTCTTCACTGACAGGAAAAAAAACAGCCCCATGTGGGGCTCAAACCCATAAACTGCAAGATCATGACCTGAGCTGAAGTCCAGCGCTCAACCAACCGAGCCATCCAGGTGCCCCTAAAACAATCAAGTTTCAAATGAGAGGATTATAATTTGGAAGGTTCTATCAGGGAGTTCAAGAGAAAACAGACAAAATGTTTTTTTCTTTCCAAATGTGTCCCTGTCTTGTAGTATTTTTGTAAGTCTAAACAATATTTTCAGACTGGTAGGTTGCCTGCTACATTTCTGCCCTTCACACAGCTCAAGCTTCAGCGTTAAGTTCCTAAAAGTGTTATGCCATAATTTTCTCAGACAAGAGCAAAAACGTCTTCCATGAAAAACCAAAACACAAAATCAAGAACAAAAACAAACAAAAAAATCTCACAAATCAGACTGAAAATACAGCCTCTATTAGTCTCCTGAGGCTCTTTATCAAAGCATAGGATCTTGGAACCTGAGCAGATTTGGAAATTCACAACCCCTGCTGCTCCTTCTCTTTCTTTTGGACTCATTTTTTCCTCTTTGCTTCTAGTGTGTTACCAACCAGCGGGAGCTGGGATGGTAGTGCGTCCCTCCTGCCCAGATATTCTCACCAGAGCTGGGCTGCATACGGAATGACAAATTAAAAATCAGCATTCTCGAAATTAATTCTGACCACTGGAAGCAGGGTTCCCTCCGGAGTCTGCATGTGTGTATGCCAATGTGCACGGGAGCTTGCTGGAAACTGGCAGCGTTTGTAGCAAACCTTTGTGTTTATGCCTGTATCAACTTTTTACAAAACACCTATTTAAAAGCTAGTCCTTGCTTTCCAAGCTTTGCAAATCCCACAAAGAGATTATCGCTGAGATAAACAGCAGTATCTTAAATGACTCCATCTGCCAATGGATTAAACACACTCACATGCATACATACAGACTTGCCACAGCAACACCTTTACATAAAATAAGAAAACCTCTTCTTCCAGAGACCTATAGCCTCAAAGCCCTAAAATAACGTTCCATGGGAAAAAACACAAAGTTTTATAAAGATGCTTTGAACAACTTTTCTTTTTTTTTAATTTTTGCAAAAGACCTTACTTCTCAGTTAAAAAAAAAAAAGGGGGGGGGGGGGGGCAGCTTCTGGGTGGCTCAGTTAAGCTTCCGACTTTGGCTCAGGTCACGATCTCATGGCTCCTGAGCTTGAGCCCCACGTCAGGCTCTGTGCTGACAGCTCAGAGCCTGGAGCCTGCTTTGGATTTTGTGTCTCCCTCTGTGTCTCTGCTCCTCCCCCGCTGGTGCTCGCTCTCTCTCTCTCTCTCTCTCTCTCTCTCAGAAATGAATAAATTTAAAAAAAATTAATTTAAAGAAAGGCAAAATTACTAGGAACAAGGTTTTTCTCAGGCACTCCTATGAAAGTCCGTATGCTGAAATGGTAAATCGCTATTATAATTCCCTTTATGAAAGTGACTCCATCTGAAAAGTAAGTGTTCTGTTGTTAATCTTTCATTTCTGACACTTCTCTGAAAGAAGAGCCAACATAAAAACAAAAAAAAAAAACAAAAACAAAAAAAACCCACAAAAAACTCTGCAACTCGGACCCCTGGGTGGCTCAGTCAGGTAAGTATCTGACTTCAGCTCAGGTCATGATCTCATAGTTCATGGGTTTGAGCCCTGCGTCGGGCTCTGTGCTGACAGCTCAGAGCCTGGAGCCTGCTTTGGATTCTCTGTCTCCCTCTCTCTCTGCCCCTCCCCTGCTCACATTCTGTCTTTAAAAAGTAAATAAACATCAAAAAAAAATTAAAAATTCTGTAATTAGATTTTTTTAAGTTTATTTATTTATTTATTTATTTTGAAAGAGGGAGTACGCACAGAGGAGGAGCAGAGGGGAGAGGGAAAGACAGAATCACAAACGGGCTCCGTGCTGACAGCTGGAACCCACAAACAGTGAGATCATGACCTCAGCTGAAATCAAGAGTCCGCTGCCCGCAGCTGAGCCACCCAGGCACCCCTGCCATTAGATTTTACAGACACATGGGATTACAATTTTTGAGCTGGTGGGAAGCATTGGGATAATTCAGAAGCTCTTCATGGAGGAGATGAGAATCTAGGTCTGAGAAGGGCAGGTCCTGCTGCTGCCAGCTTCCTGGCTTCTAGTGAGTTCCCTTGGCTGACAGTGGGATACACTGTCCAGAGCCCAGAGAGAGGCCACTTGACAGGAGGGTGGAAAGTGCCAGACAGTGGAATAGTCTGCAGTTCTGAGAGCAAACTTTGTTTTTTTCCTGGTGCACAGAAGAACTCTGCCTTGTCTTTCCAGGTTAAAAAAAAAAAACAGTGTATCACCAAAGAGCACATTATGTCTAGAAAGCAATCTTCAAACTTTCCTTGAAGAGCGAGCTAAGCTTATGTCCATATTTGCCTTACCTCGAAAGGCACAGATTACAAGATGTTTGTTGCATATTCAGTGAGATGGGTGAGAGGGAAATTTGAAAGTACACCTGCGTTGAATCGGAGATCTTTGTATACCCAAGGGTCCCTCAGGTGCGGCTCTTCTAAGGTAACTTTTTCCTAGCATAAATTGAAGGAAATGAAAAGGAAGTTTACACCCAGAGACCATTTTTCTGGTCTTCAGGGTCTTTCTGCCAACGTTTGTGCCCTTTTTTCTTACCCATTTTATCTAGCGCAATATGAAGCAAGTATAAGAATTTTAAATGCACAAATGTCTTTACAAGTGAGCCAAATAATCTTGGAGCACAGGCTATGTTTTCAGTAGGGAGGATACAGGTACACATTCTAACATTAATCCTTTAAACCTGTATGAATGTAATCGATCAATCTCTTCCAATTCTTTCCTTTTTGACTCCATTTTCAAATCTCAAATCTCATCTCATCAGCACTTTATTTGCAAATACTATATTTGCTTCTGAGTAACCTAAATAATGCAGCATATATATGTCCAGAAAGCATAGCCCATGGTGGAATTGATGTAAATCAAGCGAATCCAGGTGGAGGCCACCTTCGATGATTCCCTGGGGGCTGGAGCTAGTTCCACATAGGGCCAAACTTCAATGCTATTTATAAGAACATAATGGAGAGTGTATCGTCTCAAAACCACAGAGCCAAAAGACAAATTCTAGAAAAACCAGGCTATGTCAAGATGGGGGGAAAAAAAACCTGATAGATTCGCTTCTCTTCTGAGCCAGCTGGTCTCCCTGGAGAACTAATGACCAACAACATGGACTTCGGGTGCATTCTCTATTCTTCTCTTGCTCAGTCCCTCAAAGGAGATCCTTGGCACCATCGTCAATGCTTGTCACCTCATTTATCAAGGTAACATTCTGTGGACAAAGAGAGTATTGGGTATAGAAAGCAATCTCCAAACTTCGCCCAAAGAGAGAGCCAAAATTATACCTACCTTTTCTTCCACTTGAAACTTTCTTCTTTTCTCTGTTCCTTTATTTCCTGAAGAAGCACACTCCTTCTGTCCTGTAGTCTCACACCACTCTTCCACTTTAGACGAAAACCAATTTTTTATGTCAACCACTAAGCCCAGTGATTTTAGAACTCTGCACATGGTAACCATAGGAATTACGCTCCCCTGTCCTGGCACACAGCTCTCTGTTTCTCCCTCATCAGTTGAACCTCCAATCAAGGCCAGTAGTCTGCAAAGAGATTACTCACACATGCACAAGAACCGCTTCTACAAGGTGGTTCAGTGCCCTTTTTCTTTAGCAATTCAAGTGTATCTATTATTTTCCCCCCTCGGGAGAAGCATCCTGTCTTCCAGCTTCCCATCAATGATGACATCCCCCTCCAGCCACTATGGAGTTGCAAGACATGTCCTCATTGCCAGGTAATTATTTCCTCTAAAGATAGTGTAATCATTAACATCTTCCTAAATCTAATTACAGATCAGTTCCTAGGTAATCTATTACATTGGACATATACTCAAATTCGCAATGATTTCCCATCTTAGTATACTTTTCTCCTAATATTTTTTAACATGACAAGTGACATGGTCCCATTCACATTTATTTCAAACGTGTTAGGCATTCTATCGAGATAAGTGGGCAGATAGATAGATAGATAGAGAAACAAAAGTCCATTCATCCTCTCCCCTGAACTGCAACCCTTAGGATATTCCTAACTTTATGTTTCCACCACTAAGTCCCCTGCTTCCTTGGACAGTTAATAACAGAGAAAGGTAGGCATTGAGTTCCTAATGAGTCAGAGATGGGTTTTATTTAAAACTCCAATTCATGCCTTTGTATTTTTGGTCTTTTGAATAAAAATAGGTAGCCTAATTTGCACATTCTTTCAGTGCTTTCCATGTATCTCTGCTCTTCCTTGGCATTCTGCTGAATATGCACCTCCGAAAGAATTCAAGGCTTCCTTGGCATGATTTTGATGAATAGGAACCTATGAGGCTTAATAAGAGGCACCAAAATGGACAGGCACCTAAGGGGAAAAACAGGTCTGTGTTGATGGATGTCTTTCCCAGGGGAGCGGGGCACTGCTGAGATGCCGCTTTTCCAGCAAGTGGTAAAACGGAAAGATAATTCAAGGCAACACATGCAAAGGCAGGATGTGCAATGTTTTTTCTCAGCAGCAGCGAGTGTGTGGAAAGAATCAGATAAGCAGCTGCTTCGCAGGGTGCCAAAGGGACAGACAGCAGAGAAGAAATGTGCCAGCCCAGAAAGGACGGCTTGGAATGGAAACAAGAAAATTACCGTTATCACATCAAGTGATGTTCCAAGGTGAGCTTTATCTACGCATTTATTATTGTACTAAACTCCCACCAGGACATTAGGTTTTGGTGTTTCAGTTTATTTTTTTAATACAAAAAAAAAAAATCAGGGCTTTCTAATCTTTATGTTCAGAGAAAACCAAAAGGTATCATAGCAACTCTTTTCTTATGAAATTAAAAGAGACCCCCCACAGAAGATGATGTCTTAACAACATCAGCTGGGTTCATTGGTTGGGGGGTGCTGTTGCTGTCTGTGGTCGATCTATCCACTGAGTTTTTCCCCACTTGGACCTGTTGGGCTAACTCTTTTTGGAAGATAGAAACACAACTTTTTTGGAAGGGATACTTGGTTTTTGTCCACCCCATTCTGCCAATTTCTTTTTCTTTCGTTGTTCTCTCTGACAGATTGGAAACTTCCTAAATTTATGTGGGTTTGAGTTTCATGGGTTGTGTATTAAACGTGTCTTTTTATTCTGCTGCTTTGACATCCGGGACCTTGCCTGACCCTGGAGGGACTGTGTCTCCCAGCGCTAGCCAGTTCCCGGAGATAGTAAATGACTTCCTGTGAGCCCACCGTTTCTGTAAAAACGAATCAACCCAGAGTTCGCATCCCCAAAGACCTCCTCTATCAGACACTCCCCTCAGGGCTACTATTCACCTGCCTTCACACCCCCAACCCACCTCCCACCCCCACCCCCAGGGCCAGGTACCACACAACCAGGCTCCTATGACCCAGAGCCTGCTGAAAGTATCCAGCCTGGTCAAACTCAAGCCTACCACACCCATTCCCTTCCTACAGAAATGATAATAAAGGCTCTTGCCCATAGTTTCTCCTCACTCCCACTGCCTCTTGACATATCTGAATAATAATAAAACCTGTATTTAATTTTTTTTTTTAACGTTTATTTATTTTTGAGACAGAGAGAAACAGCATGAACGGGGGGAGGGTCAGAGAGAGCGGGAGACACAGAATCGGAAGCAGGCTCCAGGCTCTGAGCCATCAGCCCAGAGCCCAACGCGGGGCTCGAACCCACGGACCGCGAGATCATGACCTGAGTCGAAGTCAGCTGCTTAACCGACTGAGCCACCCAGGCGCCCCTAAAACCTATATTTTAAAACAGGCTGTTGTAGACTTCTTTTCATTTCGTATTTGTCCTAAGTGACAATGAAAAGGAGAAGGGTCTTTGTTAGTTACAGGTAGCCTTCTTCACCTCTCTACATAAAAGAAACTCTTCCAACGGAACTTACTTTCCAAAACCCCATTCGAAGAGCGAACTTGCATCTACTATGTAGAATCTCCTGAAGAAATAAAATACTGGTGAGCCACCCCTCTCCCTTGCCCAGTTTTCCCTTCATCTTCATCTGCAATCCTACAAATAGGAAAAAAATAAGAGAGCACAGGATGCCAGAAGAAAAGCTACTTTGGAAGGCTAGTTAGGGTATGTTAGAGGCAAGCACATTCTAAAAAGCAACCAATGTAACTGTACCTATAGTTGCTTCATCCAGGGGAGCAACATCTCTTATAAAACCCACGCATTATGTATGCATGAAGAACAAAGAATATGCTGTCTACAGGAATTACTTCTACACATCACCTTTCCACCCTCCCTCACCCCACCCCTTTAGAACAGTGTCTACAGGGGCGTCTGGGTGGCTCAGTCAGTTAAGTGTCTGAGTTTGGTTCAGGTCATGATCTCATGGTTCATGAGTTCAAGCCCCATGTTGGGCTCTGTGCTGACAGCTCAGAGCCTGGAGCCTGTTTTGGATTCTGTGTCTCCCTCTCTCTCTCTGCCCCTCCCCTGCTCACACTCTGCCTCTCTCTCTCCAAAATAAATAAACATAAAAAAATTAAAAAAGCACAACAGTGTCTACATACCAGATGTGAAGCTTGTCCAGTTACCATGGGAACCAGAGATTTGGTAGGTGTGCATACATGGATGATAAATTTTAATCACTTTCACAGGAGGAAGCATATATCGATAGAGTCGTTTGCCTAAAGAAGAGTACTACTTTAAACTTGAAACAACACCACAATAGATCAAATTCGTACTTTAGGCTCTTGAATTTTTTTATCTATTACTTTTACTTGTACTGAGTAATTTTATAAAACCACATTCTAGATTTTATGGATTCAAATTAGAAAGGAATATGGTCCCTGACCCCAAAGGGCTCATGGCTCTTGAGGTCTGTGTATGTCTACTTTCGCTCATAGTTATGAGTACAGTCACCCTGTTATGAGAAATATCAATAGGTCAGGATAGAACAGTGCTGAGGGTCTCCACAAAAGGATTTAGAGGATGATTCAGAGAAATTGGATTCTAAAAAGTAAGGGGAGGTTGTTATTAGAGGGGAGGAAAATTTTTCCCTCTACCTTACTGAGTTCTTTTGGCTGGTCTACTAATCAAATTGATGTAAGACAGATTAACAGCAGAAAAACAAGTCTAATTATGTAAATATAGGAGCTCCCTAAAAAATATGAGACCCGGGGACAAATTGGTAAGTTGAGGCTTACATGCCATCCTATGTTAAGGAATTGGGAAGGGGCCTGGGGCTTCAAAGAGGAGGAGGCTAATTCACAGGACAATGAAAAGAAGCAAATGTGTGGTAATTCGATGTTTGCCCTGCCAAATGGGTGGGTCTTCAGATAGAAATTTATCTCTGGTAGGAGTTCTCTTTCTGGGCCAGGCCCACTATCTAAATTATTTTTAGATAGTTAAGAGAGAGGTAAAGTGTTTGTAGAGTCTTCTCAGTCTTGAATGCCTTCAACTCAAAATAATCCATGTGCCAAAGTGGCATATATAGGGGTCAGATATTTTGCTCCCCATCATTACGGACTCAATTGCGTCTTCTTGCATCCCTGGATTAGTGTCTTTAAGGAGGTAATTAACTGAAGTCAAAAGAGTGATACTGTAATCTAATAAGACTGGTGTCCTTATAAGAAGAGGAGGGAACACCATGAGCGCATATGTACAGAGGAAAAACCGTGTAAGGATACAGTAAAAAGGCAGCCACCTGTAAACCAAGGAGAGACAGATATCTTAGAAACCAGTGCTGCTGGCACCGGTTCTTGGACTTCCAGCCTCCAGAACTGTAAGAACATTAACTTATGTTGTTTAAGGCACCCAAGCCGTGCTGTTTTGTTTTGGTAGCCCTCACAGACTAATACAGATGCTAATAGGCAAGGATAGAAATGTAGCCTTAGAGGATGTGGTGCATATACCTTACGGAAGGAACAGCATTTCAAAGCCATTCAAGAGCCTGTGATTTCAGCGTCTGTTGAGAGGTTCAGTAAGGCAGGAGCTCAAGGGAACTGGAAAAAACTGTAAATGAAAAAAAAAAAAAAAGACTGTTGAAATGCTTTGGAAATGTCCTTGAACCTGAAATAAGCAATTTGCAACTAACTGTGTCTCTAATACAGAAATGTTGAGTAGCAGAATGGAATGATTGTATTTTAATGGTTTCTTTTGGTGGATATGGTGATGATACAATGGGCAGCAAGATAGAATGCAATGGAAAGAGGGAGACTAGGAGATTGGAAGTATGTACAATAAATCAGGTGAGGGATGATGGAGGGAAAAATGAGGCTGGAGGAGTGGAGGAGAGAGATAAATTTACACTTGATACTAGACTTTGAACTTGAGAATCATAAGTCACTCTAATTCTTCCTCTGGAGGTCATTTTATTTTTCTCCTCTGACTATCATGAAGGTCATATATTTGTCCTTCTGTTTAGTCAATCATGATATTTAGGTAAAGTTTTCTTGTTTCTACTCCTCATGATCTTTAAGTTCTCTGAACCTGAGGATTAGAAATTTTAATCAGTTCTTAAATATTCCAGCCTTTCTCTCTTGGTCTCCCATTGTTTCTCTCTCCTCCTTCTTGAGTTCAATTAAACATATAATAGATCTTTCTACATCTTTCACAGCTCTTAATCTCTCTCTCTGTCTCTCTCTCTTTCTTTCTTTCTCTCTCTCTCTCTCTCTATATATATATATAAATGTCTTTTATATATATTTTAATCTCTTTATATATCTATATATATCTTTGCTCGTGTTTTCTATATTTCAGTCTTGAGAATTTCTTCAAAACTATTATCCAGTTCCCTAATTTTCTCTTTTGGAGTATCTAATCTCCTGTTTAGCCCTTTTATTGAGGTTTTAATGTCAATTATATATTTGCTTTGTAAAAGTTTTACTTATTTTTTTGAAATCTACTTAATTTTATGGTCGATTGTTTTTTATTCATATTTTTAAATCCACTCTTTTATGTTTTTAAATATTTTAAGTACACTTAGTTTATATACTCTACTTATTAAGCTCAATATTTCGAGTCCCTATTTTTTTTTAAATTTTTGATCATGGTGGTGGTGGTGGTGGTGATATGCGTATATATTCTAGTCCTTTTATAAGGAAAGGGTTGTTTATATTTTTGTTTTTGTTTTTGTTTTTGTTTTAGCAGAAGGGTTGTTCAGCATGGTATCATGCTAGCAGATAAAGAAACTGAATAAGACACAATTTCTAAGCATTTCTGAGGTCGAATTTATGGGTTTTGGGAACAAAATAAATGTGGGTTTTAGAAGGAATAAAAGAATCGGAATTACTCCAAGTTTTTAACCTGATATGTTAAGTAGTTGACATGAATTAAGATGTAAAAATTAATTTAGCGGGATAGAGAGCCCAGTCTTGATATGCAAATGTCCAACTGACAGCTGAAATTAGGGTTTTACTTTAGAATGGAAGTTAGAAATGTGACCATAGATTTAATGGTAAACAAGATACAGTCGATAGTTGTGTTAATCTAAGTTCCCAGTATCAGCCAGGGAACCATTTAAAACAGGTGGAACAGGGATGAAGGCACAGAGAAGCAAGGGCCAGAAGTATCAGATAACAGACAGCAGAAGAATCAAAGGAGAAGCAGGAGTCGGTAGGAGTCCAGATCCCAAAGGAGGACCAAACTTAAATGAAGGAAACATTCAAAGCAATCAAAAGCTATAGAAATCTCAAGTAGAATTAGAACCAAATACTTACCATTGAATTTCGGCATCAATTTTATTTTTCTGTGTTCAAGGAGTTTGACAATCAAAAACTGAAGAAAGAGAGTGATAATTTTTTTAAAAAATGTCTATTTTATTTTGAGAGAGAAAGGGTGTGAGCAGTGAAAGGGGCAGAGAGAGAGGAGTGAGAGAATCCCAAGCAGGTTCTGCACTGTCAGCACAGAGCCCAACATGGGGCTCGATCTCATGAATTGTGAGATCATGATCTGAACCATAATCAAGAGTCAGACGTTTAACTGACTGAGCCACCCAGGGACCCCAAGAGAGTGATAATTTTTAAGGAAGATAGAGCCCAGGGAAGATTTTCATAGTTGTTAATTTATTATTATTATATTTTCAGTTTCTTTGGAGATTGCCCACATTCATAAGCAGAGAGAATTGGGCCAGTAAAGAAGCAAAGATGGGAGATTCCTGGGAGAGAGGGTAAGTAGAGCCAAGTGTGGGAGACTTTGTGGAAGATACAATGGAAGGAGCCATTGGACTACAGAGAAGCAGGGCACTTGTTGCTGGGAAACATGAGGGAAAGGAGGAAAAGAAGGGCTCTTGAGTTGATTTCGTTGTGGATTGTTAGAAAAGCTGTCACCTTCTTGGTGACATGTGTTCCCCTCTGCGCAGGAAGTTACTGCTAGAAGAAAGAATGGTGGAAATAGACAGGAAATTTAAGAAGAGGAGGGGAAAATGGGAATAGCCTTGTGATCAGGCAGAAGAGGATTGACCTGAAAGAAGGAAAACAATCACTGAGTTGTGCCACGTGGTTCTCACACCTTTTAGCACGCATCCAGTCACCCGAAGAACTTGGCAAAACAGTTTGCTGGAAACTGCCGTAAAGATTCTAACGCAGTAGGCCCCAAACGGGGTCTGAGAATGTGTACTTCTAAAATGCTCCCAGTTGATACTGATGCTGATGGACTAAGAACCACATTTTGAGAACCACTGTTATTTAAAAAAAAGAAAGGAGGGGTGAAAAGAGACTGTTTCTAACACAGAAAATGTCACTGCGGTTTTGTAAACTATGTGGTTTGCTCCGACTTACGAGGCAAAACTCCATGATATTTACGTTTTATTGAATGCATTTTCAGAATCCGTTGTCTATGTTTGGGCTCTCTCCTTGGCCCAGAATGCCCTTTCCTTTGTAACCCAATATGATTCTACACATCCTTTTTAGCACCTGCTCAAGTGCCATCTTTCCAGGACATAGTGTTTCTGCATCTGTCTTTGCCATTATCTGAGCCCTGCTTTTTGCACCTACATGACTTGTTTGCACCCAGACGCCATTCTGCCTAGTATTTTTGTTGTCCAGATTCCTGGTTCTCCATACCGCTAAACCATAAGCTGCCTGGGGACAGAGATTGTCCTACCACCTTCCCCCCTTCCCCTGCAATATTAAGTGCTATGTTTGGCATAGAAAGTTTCTCAATATTATCCCTGGGAGCGAATAATAAGCTTGCTATCCTATTAGGCTGCTTCATAGGCTTTGAAATAGCCAACACAACAGGCAGGAGGGACATTAATTCAGAGAACATCAGAACAAACTTTTGCTTTAAATGATTTGCCTTCTTCCCCTTGACAGCAGCTCTTATTAAAATAACATTAGCTAAAAATATTTCTATGCCGAAAATAATTATGATAATGTTTCTCCGCATTTATATGGTTCTTTTTATTCTCAAAATTCATAGTACACAGGCCTCAGCTCAGGAGGAAAAGAAAGCACTGAACTGGACTTGAACTTCTCATTTCCTTCACTGGGCAACCTCTTTATGTCCTAACTCATCCCTAAGGCATTAGTATTGCTGATGTCTGAGTCCCGGTTTCTGTGTTTGACGTCCTCACCCAACCTACTCGGGCATGAATTCAAAAGAGAAATTTCAATTAGTTCCCCTCAAAGGATTAAATTCTGTTGTCCCTCACTGAATGCTCTCATCTTTAACAGGTAATTAAGGTCCTAATGGGCTCATACAGTTTTTCAGTCTGTTCCAACCAATTACGGTACTGAAGAAAAAGCCAAAAAAAAAAAAAAAAAAAAAAAAAAAAAGGAAAATGGGAAGCAGGAAGAGGGTGCTTACAGGAATGCTGTAAGCCTTTTTCAAGGTGAAAGTTTCTATTTGTTTAGATGCTTGCCTGGGAGGTCTCAGGCTTTATACCCTGGGTGTGCTTTACCCAAGAGGACTCTCCAACCTCCTTACCATCAGTCTTGTTTCTGTTTCCGGACTCCAGCAGGATGTATAGTGTGCACTGTGGCACACACACATCTATGCCTTTCACAACTGTGATAAAAGAAATAATATATCTGGTCTCTGTCCTCAGATCCTGGCAAAACCCCTTAGAATTTCCAGAATGATTGGAGTGTCTTTCTTATGCCAATGGTGACTCCTTGTGACACAGCTTCAGGACAGGTGCTGGTTACCAGAAAGACCAACCACATGATTAGGAGTTTGGGACTTCTGGCCAGCCCTACGTCTAAGGAGGAAAGGGGGATAGAAATTGAGTTCAATCATGTAATCAATGACTTAATTGATCTCGCTTGCAAAATGGAACCCCCCGCCCCCCCCCCCCAAAAAAAAATCTTTGGACACCAGAACTCAAAGGAGCTTCTTGGTTGGTGAACACACCGATGTGTTGGGAGGGTGATATTCTTTGATTCCACAGGGAGAGGATATGGGAGGTAAAGATTCCAATTCCAATTCCAATGTGTGTGGGGACTTCCCACACCAAACAATTCTCTGACACCAGCTGGGTGTCCTGAACCTCAATTCAATTCGGACGCTATTTACCTGGAAGTACATTCAGACCCCAGAGGTTAAGAACTCAGTCCCAAAACTCTGCAACCATCCCCCCCACCCCACCCCACCTCCCCCATTCAGAGATCAATTGCAAGCAAGGCTAGGATGTTCGTTGTGCTTCTGGGTGACTGGCTATAAGTCAGAGGTTCCCATGATCCCCAGCTTGGTTACTTTGCTAGAGGTGACTCACAAAACTCAGGACAAGAATTTACTTACTAGATTACTAGGTTATTGTAAAAGGATAAAATTCAGGAACAGTCAGATGGAAAAGATGGAGAGGGCATGTGGGAGGGAACACAGATCTCCTCCATGCTCTCTGGGGGCCACACTCCCCCCAAATCTCCACAGGTTCACTAACTGGAAGCTCTCCAAATGCCTTCCTTTCAAGTTTTTAGGGAGGTTTCATTACATAATCCTGACTGATTAAATCTTGGACCAATGGCAATGGATTTAACCTCCAGCCCCACCTTCCTCCCCAGAGGTCAGGGGCAGGACTGAAAGATCACACTGTTGGTTCCCCTGGCAACCAGCCCTCATTCTTAGGTTACCCAGGTGCTTTACAAATTCACCTTATTAACATAACAAAAGATACCTTTATCACTATTGTCACAGGGATTCCAAAGGTTTTAGAAGCTCTGTGCCCAAACAAGGAAAAAGGCCAAATATATATTATTATAAATCACGATATCACAGAAGGTCTCTTTCCCAGACCCTTCCAGACTGCACCCTATGTGTATCTATTATAACAAAACTGTAATAGTAAACAGAGCACTTTCTGTGGGTTTTGTGAGTCATTCTAAAGAATTATCAAACCTGAAGTGGTTGTAGGTACTCCTGAATTGTATCCAGTTAGTCAGAAGCACAGGGGGCTCTGAGGGCTCCATGTGTAGCTGGTATCCAAAGTGAGGACAGTCCCGTGGAAGACTGAGTCCTTATCTTGTGGTGTCTGCACTGACTCCAAGTGGCTGGCAACAGAATTGGATTGTAGTAAAGTCCAGTCTGGGTTGAAACAGAACAATGACACTGTGAAATCTGGCCAACTTCTTCTTCAAGCTCCCTCTCCTCTCTGCAGGGAGAGACAAGGCTGGCTGTTGCCAGCTCATTCTTGGGGAAGCGATGCCCATTTGTTCTGTGCTGCACAGCCTGGAACAGTAAGAAACTGAAAAAAATCAGGATAAAGTCCTGCTCCCTATAAATCACACTGCTCATAAATCATCAGACAATTCTTTGAGTGCCTCTCTCTTGCTCATTTTCTCAC
This sequence comes from Panthera uncia, assembly GCF_023721935.1. Lineage (NCBI taxonomy): Eukaryota > Metazoa > Chordata > Mammalia > Carnivora > Felidae > Panthera > Panthera uncia. The sequence goes on from NC_064811.1 coordinate 155,855,575, forward strand.
CAACCAGCAACGGTTCTCAAAGTTTGTCTAGTGGACCTCACAATCATCCACAGCACTTGGGGAAAACAAAGGTCCCAGAGACCCAACCAAGAATTGCTGTATCTTAAGCAATTAAGATTGGGGGAGGTGGGAACGGGGCGAAATAAACTTAAAAACAAAAAACAAAAAAACTCTTGAGTAGATCCTTGTATACACTAAAGTTTGAAATCCTCTCTGTTACCTGATCATTTCAATAAGGCTGCCAGGTAAAAATAATCACCTTGTTTCTATTAGATATTGAACCCTGCCTGAGCCATATGGTACCATTTCCACCACCCCCCCCACTTTGGTCTAGATCTTGGTCTTTAAATCAGAAATATTAGCAGGAAGGAAACTTAATTTCAATTGTCTGAAAGAGCAAAATGTTGCCGCGAGTATAAGATGGTTTGCCAACGAACAGTAACCTATGCTTAGTGAAATTTGGGGTTCCGGTTGGGTCTGGCATGGGTGCTTCAGGTTGTAAGGACACTGCACATGCAGGCGTAGGGTGAAGACCCAGAAAGGTAATAATTTAGGATACGACCTTAGGGAAGCACAAGAGATATACTTCAAGAATGGTAAGTCACAAGACAGAGTACATGTATATCTGCATAGCTTCATCTTTACAACTTTGCTCTTCTGTGAATTTCAAATGCAGGGAGGAGGGGATATAGGAGTAAACTATGGTTGACCCCCCCGAACAATGTTTAGGGGTACCAACAGCTGAAAGTCCACATACAGCTTTCACCGCCCCCCCCAAAAAAAACTTAACTACTAATAGCCTACTGTTGACTGGGATGCCTTTCTGGTAACATAAACAGTTGATTAATATGTATTTTGTATATTATATATATATTACATGCTGTATTGCTACAATAAAGTAAGCCAGAGAAAAGAATATTATTCAAAAAAAATTTTTTTAATTTTTTGAAAGACAGAGAAAGAGCACACACGCGTGGGGGAGGGGCAGAGAGAGAGAGAGAGAGAGGGGCACAGAATCTGAAGTAGGCTTCAGACTCCAAGCTGTTAGCACAGAGCCCACCATGGGGCTCGAACCCACAAACCGTGAAATCATGACCTGAGCTGAAGTCAGACGCTTAACCCACTGACCCACTCAGGCGTCCTGAAAAGAATATATTATTAAGAAAATCATAAGGAAGAAAAAATACATTTTTAGTCCTGTCCTGTATTTATTGAGAAAAAATCTGTATATATGTGGACATATGCATTTCAATCCTGTGTTGTTCAAGGGTCAACTGTATTCATTTATAAAAAAATGTCTTCAGGCTGCGTAATTTGATGGTGGGGGGTGAATGGGGGGCATTTCTCAATCCAAAGGCACCGGGAAAGGGTCATCAGGAAAGGGAAGAGACTGGAAGTAAGAGGATGGAGGAACAGAACAAATAAAAGGGAGAGTAATTCAGACTTTTCACAAACGTGTCTGGGCTAGCTTGTACATGGGGCATAGATGGAGTTAACCACATGACTTGGTAAAATTGGACGAGAGGAAAGGGATCTAAGAAAATTAGAAGAAACACTACTGAAGCCAAAATCACAAGGGCACCTGGGCCATTCAGGACTCCTCAGTAAGGACAGAAGTGTCAATGGTTGAGCTGAATGTCTGGGTCAGGGGCCAAGGGTGCATCTGATAGACTTAGGTCCACAGCATGCTTAAGAAAGAGATATAGGTGGCAAAAAAAAAAAAGGTCTCAATATTTGATTTCAAAAAGCATTAATTTTTGTCAAGGTCGTCTTTTAGTTCAGCATGTAGGTAAAAATGAGATCTAAAACAGAGCCCATTTACAGTTTTTAACTTAAAAAAGTTAAATTGAGTAGGATAATTACAACTACAAAGTCACACATAGAATATGGGTGCCATATGTATTGTCCTCGTAACATATGCATCATTTTTATAGAATTGAAACCATATGTAACATTCTTACTGGAATTGCTGGTTGAAGAGACCCTGAGCAGAGAATGTGGTGCTTATCCTCAGGGTGACCTGATGTCTTCTAAGAGTTTCCGACAGAGGTCCAGTGGCCTAACACAACTCAACACCAGACAACTTTACAAATACTGTAGTAATTAGGGAGGGCGAGTGAGGAAATTGGTGTGGGAGCAGAGGAAGTAGAGAAATATAGCTATCTCCCAACAATTAGAATATAATGCTTAGTATAATATTAGGTATGTTTTGGGGAGGGCACTCTAACATAAAACCAAACTGATAAAGAAGAGAAAAGCTAAGATTCAACACTTATTTATTTATTTTTTTAAAATTAACATGTGTGTCTGTCCTCTTATTTCTAGTTATCTCTGTGGTTGGGGCTGACACACTTATGTTGACACCAGTTTTGCCTAGAGTTTTCTGTTGCCAATATCGCCACACCATGTTAACTCATAATTTTACTGGCTACTGTCTTAGGCTATAAGAAAAACACCAGTGTGGTGGAAAGAGCAGAAACTAAGAACAGAAATCAAGTCCCAACTCACAATATGAGATTTGCCATAATCTTGAAACCAAAACCTGATAAAGGCAATAAGAAAAAGGAAAAATTAATAGGCAAATTTCATTCCATGAACAGAAATGTGAACATCCTAAAGAAAACATTGGCAGGTTGGATTTATCCCAAGGATGCAAGATCATTTAACATTCGAAAGCCAACTATTAATACTATAATATCATGTAACAAACATATTAATGGTAGTAATAATATCAGATTAGAGCAGAAAAACCAAATGCCCATCAGTAGATACAGTGTATTGGACAAAGCCAACATCTGTTTGTAGCAGGATAATCAATACAAGCATCCTTGCAAGTCACCAGATGCTGTTGGTGCCCATGTACCCTTGTGCTCGCTTCAGCACGCTCAGGGCGGACTTGTACTTGGCAGCATCTGTCTAAGGGATTGTTCTTGCTTTGTGGCCTATACGGCCCACCAGAGTGCCTGAGAATCAACCCCTCCTCCCTACTCCTTCCCTGGCAGCCAACAAAGAACTTCCAAATCCCCCTCTCTCAGTTTGAGTTACTCTGGTTTTGTTTTTGTTTTTTATTTGAGAGAGAGAATCTTAAGTAGGCTTCATGCCCAGTGCAGAGCCCCATGCGAGACTCAATCCCACAACCCTGGGATCATGACCTGAGCCGAAATCAGGTGCCACCCAGGTGCCCCCTCAGTTTGAGTTACTCTAAGGAATGGGTTCTGCAACAACAAAGTCAGTAGTAGCTGGTTTTCTAAAGCACCTTTTATTGGTTTCCTTCTTTATTCTAATTCAATAAGCACCCCCTTTATGGGGTTTCCAGAAATCTCCAAATAAGCTATCACATTCAAAGAATTATTTCAGAATCTGTTTCTGGAGCAAACAAACTAAAGCAGTAAGCTAGGGCTGGGAGAAAACTTCTTTAACTTGATACAGGATGTTTTTTTTTAAAAATCACAGCAAACATCCTACTCAATGGTGACATGTTGAACTATCCAAAACAAGTCAAGTGTGTCCACTCTTACAGTTTCAGCTCAGCATCATGTTAAAGGTCTTGGTTAAGTGCAATAAGGCAAAAGAAATAGTAATAAAAGGTGTAAGAATTGTAATAATTTGAAAGGAACAAAACCCGTCATTATTTGCAGATAACATGGTTGTAGCAAAAAGCAAATTATTTCAATTGTTAAAACATTTTAGCTAGGTGGCTGGAGGTAAAGTTGCTGTATATTTTTAAAGATCCATTGTAAAGGCAGCGCTTAGGAGGAATCAGAGGCCACAATGATGGTATATGTCAAAGGGACACAGAGGCCAACTGAAAAAACTACAAATGGCCAGAGATAGAACAATCTTAGCAACAGTATGAATAAAGGAGTATCAGGCTATAACAGAGCATCAATTAAATATCCATGACTTCATGCTGATTATTTAATAAATAAATAAATGAGGGAGAAGAGACAGGCTCCGGTGCAGAAGAATTCCAAATAATTTATGCAGATATTCAGGAAGGTGGAGCATGAGTCTCCACTCCTTAGGCTTGGGCTGGGCGTAGTAACTTCCTTTTACAGAGTACATTATAGTAAGGGGTACAAGAGAGTACCTTTACGGTGGTGAAATCTGACAAACAGTACCTCAGCCAGCAATCAAGGTCAACTTCCATGCTACATACTCTTGATAAAATGGAATAACAATGGCACTTCACTTCTATGGTTTTCCTCCCCAAAACTCATAATCATGAGAAAAATATCAGACAAATCCCAATAGAGTGTTCTACAGAACATGTAACCAGTACTCTTCAAAATTGTCGAGGTCATCAAATTAAGGAAACTTAGAAACTGTCAGGGCCAATTGGAGCCAGAGACATGGTAACTAAATGCAAGGTGGTATCCTGGTGAGATCCTGGAACAGACCAAGGATATGAGGTAAAAACTAAGGAAGTTAGAATAAAAGATGTACATAATCATGTATCAATATTGGTTCCTTAATTACAACAAATGCATTATACTAATATAAGTAATAATAGAGGAAACTGGGTGCAAGATTTACAGGAACCTTCTGTATTATTTTCCCAATTTTTTCTGTAAATCTCAAACTGTTCTAAAACATAAAGCTTATTTAAAAAATATTGTAAAAATCCATTGCAATTTGACACAGGTTCAAAAAATTTATAAAAGGTAATTATTAAAAGATAGCTTTTATATTGGCTTCAAATAAAAGAAAGTAAAGTACCAAGGAAGTAATCAAGCAATACATGTTTAAAATCTATATGGAGAAAATTATATTGAAGAAAATTTTTCAAAGACTTAAATGAATAGAAAAACATACTGCAGGCAGGGCCTGCAAATTAAAAAGAAAAAGCCATGCTAAGGATGTAAATTCTCACCAAATTGCTCTAGCAATGTGGTTCAATTTTAGTCAAAAATACCAACAGATCCGGGGGGATCTGACAAGCCTATTTTAAAAGCTATGGGGAAGATCAAAGGTAGAAGAATAGTAAGATATTGCCCAAGAAGAGAAAAGTAATTGGATTTGCCTTACCAGATATCAACTATTACTATAAACTTGTAAAAAATTAAGACAGTATAGAACTATCACAGAAATGAATGGACTGGAAAAACAGACTGGAGAACCTATAAACCCATCCGCACGTAGATGGAAACTACATTTATACAGACTTTACATTGCAGTCATGAGGATTGAGAATAAACAGGTCTGAAACAGCTGGTTATCTACACAGAAAAATATGAATTAATTGGACTCCTGCATAACACCATAAGCAAAAATCAACTTTTGCTGGATTAAATATGAAAATATAAAAAGTGAAAACTGTGAAACTTTGAGGAAAATCTTTTCATTACTTTGGATTAATGCAGATGGCCTTTGTGAACCAAGCATAAAGGCAAAGACTGACAAATACACATACATTAAAATTCAGAACTTATGTTCATCACAAGTCCACATAAATAAGTGAAATCACTATGTAAGCCAGAAGAAGTTATTTGCAATGGATTAAATGACAGTATTTAATATCCAGAATGTATAAAAAGGTCTACACGTTGATAAGAAAAAAGAAAGTTACCCAGTAGAAAAAGTGGGCAAAAATTAACAAAAAGTGAATAGGTACTTCACAGAAGAGGAAAGGCCAACAACACTACATAAAAAGATGCTCGGGGCGCCTGGGTGGCTCAGTCAGTTGGGCAGCCGACTTTGGCTCAGGTCACGATCTCACGGTCCGTGAGTTCGAGCCCCGCGTTGGGTTCTGTGCTGACAGCTCAGAGCCTGGAGCCTGTTTCAGATTCTGTGTCTCCCTCTCTCTGACCCTCCCCCATTCATGCTCTGTCTCTCTCTGTCTCAAAAATAAATTTAAAAAAAAACGTTAAAAAAAAAGATGCTCACCCTTATTAATACTAAGGAAATTAAAATTAAAACTACAAAGTGAGATAGCATTTCAAACTAATCATATTAGTAAAAATCTAAAGTGTAAAAATATCAAATATTGGGGAGGATATGTAGGGGAAGCTGAATAATTGTACAATGTTAGAAACTGATCCATTATCTTGGGAAAACAATATGATATTAGCTAACGAACTAATAATGCGTAAACCTTATGACTCAGATACACTCTTAAGATGTGTTTTACATGTTCTTGTCACCATTCTTTGAAATAACAGAAACAGACGTGTGCACGTGTGCACACACACGCACACACAGAAATATTCATCAAAAGTAGAATGGAAAAACAAATTATGACAGGGTTTTATAATGGAATATTCTACAACAGCAAAAAGAAATTAGATACAGCTTTATTCAATGCCGTGGATGAATCCCAGGAACAATGTCAACAAAGGGACTAAGGAAGACAAAAGCATATATAGCTTGATTCAACTGATTTAAAGTTCAAAAGCATGCACATCTAAATAATGTATTATTTAGGAATATAAACAAAAATGAAACTACCAAGAAACCCTCTGATAGAGAAAGGGGATGGAATATAGAAACAGAAATTTCAAGGAAATTTAAAATTTAAGGTAATATTTTATTTATGAATCAGGGATATGGGGGGTTGGGTGCTATTTATATGATTGTTCTGTCCTCCTTACAGATATTTCTAAATGACTCTTTTGTATCTAAACACTTCTTAAAAATTTTTTAAAGAGAAATTTAAACAGGGATGGAATAGTTCGAACAGTGTGGTCAAAGGTCCTTAGGCCTATTTCCAACTATCCCATTGACTAGCTGAAACTCAGAGCAATTCATTTAACCTATCCACCCCCCAATCACTCATCCTTAACTTCAGTGATAATAAAAATAGTCACTTAAATGCAGAACTTTGGTGGAAAGAACATGAAATCAAAATACGAAATCACCTTTCACAGTTCCTACTGCCTGCTAGACATTAAGTAGATGTTATGTTGTCTCATTTGCTTACCTGTTCATTCATTCATTTTTCATGCATTCAAGTATTAAATAATTAAAATCAAGTTAATCAACTAGTAATGATAACCTAGGTTAGAAAGATAGACTGCCATCTTCCCCTCATGTAATTTGTGTCTTTTGCTTCATGTTTTCTGGAGAAAATACTTCTTCTCCTCCTTCTTCTTCTTCTTCTTCTTCTTCTTCTTCTTCTTCTTCTTCTTCTTCTTTTTGAGAGAGAGAGAGAGAGTGCAAGAACAAAGGAGGAGGGGAACAGGAAGACAGAATCTTAAGCAGGCTCTACACTCAGTGTGGAGGCCAAAGTGGGGCTCCATCCCATGACCATGAGATCATGACCTGAACTGATCAAGAGTTGGATGCTCAACTGACTGAGCCACCCAGGAGCCCCCTGGAGACAATACTTCTAATACTTCTATCTCATTAACAACTTCAGTAGTCCAGTAAGGTCAAGGACTAGAAAATGAGATTTGGTCCCTAGTCACTTTGGGTAAAACTAAAGCTATACCCCAAGCAAAACTTGAAAAATAACGCGGGACAACATTGAAAAAACTAATGCTCTGCAATCGTGCATACTTGGGCTCTTTTCCCAACTCGGTCTGGGGCCGAAATACAACCCTGGCCAAATAATTACAAAATCTCTGGGCCTCATTTTCTCATATATAAGGTGGGGATAGTATTTCTTTCAGTGACAGGTTTGTGCTGAGGAATGGAGACGGTATATGCTCATTGCCTAACAGAGTGCCTGACACACAGTGGGAGCTCAGCCTAGGATTGTTGGTTAGGTTAGTGGTTCTTCTGCCTACCTGGTGATACAGTTAGTAGATTTTTAAATAACTTATAAGCATTTCATTATTCTGTCTGGTATAGATCTCGTATATTCTATCTTGTACATAGATTTTTTAAATTTTTTAATTAAAAAGATTTTTTTTAATGTTTATTTTTGAGAGAGTAACAGGGCATGAGCAGGGGAGGGGAAGAGAGAGAGGGAGACACAGAATCTGAAGCAAGCTCCAGGCTCTGAGCTGTCAGCATGGAGCCCAACACGAAACTCGAACTCATGAACCGCGAGGTCATGACTTGAGCTGAAGTCTGATGCTTAACCAACTGTGCCACCCAGGTGCCCCTATGTAGATTTTAAATGATAGTGTAGAAACATAGTAGAGGGCAGTGGAGTGATGCTGAACTCAGACGCTGGTGTCCCAGGGCCTGGGTTGAAATTGTAACTCTACCAATTACAAACTATGTGACTTTGGAGGAAGATCCTTAATCTCTGTGTTTCCTCATCAGTCAAGTAGAATTAAATAAAAGGCATAATGCGTATAAAATGCTTACTACTGACATACATGGTTTGATAAATGTTAGTTAGGTTACTATTAATATTATCATTATTTGGTTGCTTTTGGGAACGTCCCCTTCTGTGAAACTCCCCAATGTACTACTGGGATTTGGTTTTATTATTATTTTAATTAAAGTGAATTTGTGATCTTTTCTAGTTTGCTGACTTTCTTAACACCTTTTCTCAAAAAAGAACCCTTAAAGCAATCACCAAATCCAGAGTTTCAGAAGTCTCACCTATAAACATAAGCAAAGAACTTAAGGATCATGGGTCCTGCCAGGACTTGACTTTGGTTCCATCATGGGCAAATTCCTTCTCATTTGCAATGCTTCCCTTTTTATATCAGTATGTGGAAATAATTCTTTTTCCCCCCTCATTGCTCCTATAAGAATTTTAAAACAGCATCTCTTTATTTCCTCCACCTTGGTTGAAACAAGCCTAGGAGTTCTTCGTGTTCAGAACTTTGTGATAAAGGGTCAGACCAAGTCAGTCTGTGACCACTGAAAGCTGCTTGGTAATAAAAGTAGAAGAGCCCAGGTCACCTTAAATAATCCACTTCGCAAATGCCCTTAGGATAGGTCTGCGCTGTTGATCAAACTCTGTGTGCATGAACATCGCTTCAGTACAAGTTGGGTTCTAAGATAACCATTTTTATTTTCCAGAAACTCTCTGCTGAAGCACAACTCTCCAAGTTAGTTCAAAAACTTGTCTTTTAAACAAAACCAAGAAACAAAAAGCTAAAGCCCCCTTAAACCAATTGCAACCAGCAATTCAGGATTGTGAAATTGCCATTCAGGTACCTGTGCATCCAGCAGAGGGGACAGAGGAGTGGAGTAGGTCCCATTGCTATGCCCCAGCAGCACAAGGGTAGGGGGGGGAGGATGTGCTGTTGCCATGACTACAGAGGCCAGAAGTCAGTCTGCTTCCCCATGGGACCAAAGTTCACCGTTCTCTCTTCATGGGTGGCTTTTCCTGAGAGCCTGCACAAAAGACCAGTGGCCACAGTTGCTACTTCTAAGCATCTGCCTCCTTCCAGCCTGCACTTTAACAAATAAGTTTGTTTTCCTTTCTCTTTTATATTTTTGTTATTTTTTTGTTTTCTTTTCAGTGGTGTAAAAAGTTGAGATTTTTTTTCCCTCTTTTTCTCACACAATTCCTCCTCTGTATATAACAAAGTCCAGGTCCCTCCCCATTGTAATTATTAGCATATTCCTGGAGGAAATTGCAACAGTCTGCATTAAAGGGCTCCCTGCAGAAATTTACACAGTAGGTATCCAATTTCTCTTTAAATAAAAGGCACTCAGAACAGTGAGGGGTTTAAAACAAGAGAAGAAATGGGGAACCAACAGAGCTTTGAGGAACAGCAGGGTGATTTGCAGTGGTCAAGAGCAGATAGTCAGGCTGAATTATTTGGATAATTAGCCTTCGTTAGTAAATTGGAGAAAATTACAATGCCACTGTAAGATGTCATAATGTGCCCACGGACTGGCAGTAGTAAGGATCAAGTCTGACTCCATTCCAAAAGGTTTGGCCCTTATTCTGAATACTGTGTAGGAGAAAATAAGACTCTATGCCTGTGAGCTCTCTTCAAAATGTTTCCCAAAGTGAGTAACACCTGTGTTTAGTCTACCTGATATCACTGTGGTCCTCAGCATGGGAGGAGAGACTTTAAGGACCTCTATGACTCTCGGGAGAACTTTCAAGATGAAAGCAAGGACACAAAATGCAAGTGGAAGAATTAATTTTAATATTCCCTTCCCTCGAGATGATAGAAGGTACTGAAAGCTAGGTTTATTTACTCTTTTATGATCCAGAAACCCTGTCAGGGAATGTAACTGACTTCAATAAAAAGGAACTTAGATCTAAATTCATATTTAAAAACAAACAAGCTGCAAAGGTCTTGAAGGAAACCCACCCCCTGATATATATCTGGGAGAGGTCATTCTGTATGTTCTAGATTTCTAAGCACGTGTGCAAAAGTCCCCTGTGAAGGACAATGGAGAGCATTCTGTGAATGGTCCCAGAAGAGACCACAATGTGGCCATTTCTTCAGAAAACATAACACAGATGGCTAAGGGAAAGAAGATAGTAGAAAAAGAAAATTCATAAGGCTAGCTCTAAGGACCAGCATAGTTTAAGCTTTCTGAGAAGCAAATTCATTTTTTTAAAGGAGATCAAAAATTTGTCATGTTGCATACACGTGCACAGAAATGGCACTGGGAAGGAGGAAGCACGGACTTGTTGCCATCACCTGGATGCTGTCCTCACAGCTGCCTCAGGCCAGGCTGCTTTGAAATTGTTACTGCCACTTGATTATAAGAAAATTGTTTAAAGCCTGGGGAGCGGGTAAAAAGGTGTGCAGCACGTTCTTTCAGTGTTATTCCGAGGCATTGTTTAACAGGTCCACCCAAGGATTATTTATTCTAGGGAAATGTACTTGGCTTGACTCACTGTTAATTACTGAATAAAGACTCAGTAAAATGTGTGTAAACTACAGATTTTTGGTCCAAAAGAAATGCAAATGGTTTCTGTTAGGTAGAAAAAATAACCCTTATGAATAGTTGCCTGTGGGATACCAGTCAGGTTTGCATTTAACATACCTCTTACTGGAGAAAGTTCTCCTTCTATCATCTTTCAGAATGCCTGTAAAAATTCAAAGCCTCAAAATGTTTTCTTTTTTAGTGTATTTATTTTGAGAAAGACAGAGGAAGACAGCAGGCATGTGTGAGTGGGGAAGGGGCAGAGAGAGAGAGAGAGAGAGAGAAAGAGAATCCCAGAGAGAGAGAGAGAGAGAGAGAGAATCCCAACCAGGCTCCCCACTTACTGTCAGTACAGAGCCTGAAGAGGGCTTGAGCTGGGCTCGAACTCATGAGGGTCTCAACCTCATGTGGGGCTGGACCTCACGAGCCCAGCCGAGCCTTGAGATCATGACCTGAGCTAAAATCAAGAGTCAGAAGCTTAAGGGACTGAGCCGCACAGGTGCCCCTTGAAATGCTTTTTGAATCAGCCTTTACCTTATTACTGGTTTCCTTGTTTATTAATGAGTTAAATAAACTCCTTGAAATTGGTCCATATTATATTTATATGAGAGTCATACTTTGAAGTTTCTGGATATTATGCTTTGAATTTAAAAAGCCACCAGTACACCCCCATACCATTCATAGGGAGGTGAAAATGACCGAGCTGAATTCTTAAATTTATGTACTACAACTAAAAATACCTCATGGTGATCTGGTTGGATAGCAAGTTCTTTTCTCCCTACAAAAAAACTACACTTTGATGAATCATTTTCTTGTCTTATACATAATGGGAAATGTCATGTCCCTGGCCTGCTTGCTTATCTCACTCAAAGATACCAACAGAATTAAAGTAAAAAACATCTGGCCTCATTAAAGGAAGAGATGGAGGGGTTGATCTTGGATAAGCAATCTAAGAATGTGAAGCTCTCTGATTCCCAGAACAAAGCCAAATTCTAAAAATATAAAATAACCACAGCAATAAAAAGCAAATTGGCAAAAAAAAAAAAAAAAAAAAAATGATTGGTCAATCATTCTAACTGGAAGTGCTGTGGGGTAGTGGTGAGTGCTTACCCAAGTTTCTTTTGGATAGCTCAAAGGACATTAGAAGTAAAATGTGGCAACCAGGAAGATGTCAAAGAGATCGGAGACATGACGAGCTGTTTTTAGAGTTCTTTTCTGAGCGCAGCTCTGTTTTAATGTCTCAGTCGATTAAGGTAAATGCACAAGTCATTTGAAAAGAAGAACACTCCAGCCTGGTTGGCATGTGACTTCTCTGGTTTCTTGGGCAATTCTGAATCATAACTAGGATGAAAGAATCTCCAAATTATGCTAAGCTCTTCAATGGCCATTTTAATTTATATTTGTTGCAGGAGTTGGTTTTTCAAATAAGATCTAATTTATAGACTTGAGAAATGGATATATCTTGTTGTTTATCATTATGCCCCTTATCGTAATACCTTCTCCTTCAGTGGGGAAGTATGGAAGCAACGTGCTTTTAAAGCAGAGAGATGTCCAGTAGTGAGGGACTGTCCTTCATCTTTTCAAAGATAATGGGGTCCCTTGCCTGTGTAACTGGATGAAGCACTGGGCACGTGACCTCTGAGGCATTATGCGGTCATTCAGGAAGAGAGCTTAAGGTCTCCACTGACAAGATATCTTCCAGAAGGAATTGCTCATTTTTTCATCCCCAGTGTCTAGAAAAGTGCCTGGCCTGTGAAATGTGGCTAATTAGTGCTGGTCAAATAAATGAACATGTGAATAAATGTTTGATTCAAATGGGTTATATATCCTCTGCTAATCTGAATGCTAATCTCTCACTTCATTGAACTTTCTCTTCTCCAGGCTCAGACCAACATTCCTCACTGAATGAGGAAGAGAACCACTAGCATTTCTCTGGGAAATGGCATATTATTACATCGTCACGCTTCACCCTTGGTCTGCCCCACATCCCGAAATCTCTTTACCCGCTTTCATATCTTGGTGGTGGTGGTGGTTTTTCTACATGTCTATTGATCCTGCAGAGGCAAGCAAAAGAATCTGGAAGAAAACTGAGTTGACTCTAAATAGGAACAAAACATTGGTAAGTTCCCACCGTAGTGCACCTTATAAAGTCCAAGTGAGCAAGAAAAATGCAGGGCTCATAATTAACGACTAGAAGTCTCTGGTAAAAATCAAGGGAGACTTTGAGATTCTAGACTTCATTAGCAGTTAAAGGAGAAAAAAAAATCCCCATGGCCAGCAGGTTAGAAGTTAATTAGGAGAAGTGCTAGGGGACTTGCTGTCTTACAGAGAGGCTTATGAGGTAGTTTCAGGCTCTTTATTGCCACTATAAAAGTCTCCACGTTAGCAAGCTCCCAGAAAACAGAGCAAATCCCCGAGGTTGTTCAGAATAGTCAGGCCCTATGCCTCTAACACTCAGGGGTCCTCTGCCCTCCCCTGTAATGGGTGCTTTGGGACTTTTTGTCCAGTTGTTCCCAAATCAAACTTTTTCTTGAATTAAAAAGATACACTTGGCTGGAGAAGCAAAATCACTTAAGTTAAAATTCAATTTAGGGGCACATGGTTGGTGCAGTTGGTTGAGCGACTGACTCTTGATCTCAGCTCAGGCCATGGCCTCACAGTTTGTGGGTTGGAGCCCCGCATCAGGCTCTGTGCTGATGGCAGGGAGTCTGCTTGGGATTCTCTGTCTCCTTCTCTTTGCCCCTCCCTGCTTGTGCTCTCTCTCTCACTCTCTCTCTCTACATAAATAAATTGTTAAAAAGAAAAATTCAATTGAGATGCATAAGCAGATAAGGGGGCAAAGAGGGAGGGACTGGGACAGAGCAAAAGTGAGCATTCTCTTTGGTCAAGAAAAGTCCTCAAAGGATCCTGGGACTTCTATACTTGGGTGACCTGGTGGTTCCTTAGACTGAACCATGCAAGTACCATTGCTCTGTGAACGTTTTGATTTTCTGCTACAGACTATTAAAACGGATGTTTCATTTGAGATTTGTTGGCAAACATATCAGATATCAAAGTGGATTATGAGACAGGCCACCCTATAGACCCGGAAGATGGTAGGTAGCAGAGAATAGTTCAGTGATTGAAATTCCCTACCAATATGCAGGTGTAGAAAGGGTCAGCAGAAGAGAGGCATGGAGAAGATAGCTGGTGGTTTATTGTTGCCCACTTATCCCCCTCCACCATCTCTTGTATTAGGAAGGTCCTTCTGCTTCACTTTGATCAGCAGAGAAGTCCTTCAGCCTCTACCCCTCAGGGAGCTTGATATGAGTCTTTGCAGTAAGTGGTGACAGATTGCTGTCAAAAACATCTACAAGTCTGGTCCTGGCTCTCCACCTATCCTCTGTTTCAGTGGTAGTGGAAAACAGCAGCTAGGGCATGAGAGAGGAGACTCTACAATTACCTCCCTTTCCAGGCCACCTACTTTCTGCCTGAAATAGGCCCCAGGTTGGGGAGGAGTGGGAGGTGTCATCTTTGGATGGGTTGCATGATTGATTATTCTATGGGAGTAAACAGCCTCACTTCCAAAACAACCAAAATCTGAGCTTTTGGACTGAGTGACTTTGCGATTTGAGAATGTGGGTGTCAGACTTTGTATTTTTGGTGCAACAAGAAAAAAGTCATGTCATGACACATATTTTCATGGGGGCCGCCCTCCTTACTAAATTCAAATGGATATCGAAGGGCTAATTAAATTTACTTTGTGATTTTATCCTGTGAGTAAGGCTTATTCAGTGTAGAGTTCCTAACGCTTGCTATTCCTAAGAATCTGACCTGTCCATGGTAGAGAGTTGGTGGAAGGTGAAATAAGGCAAAGATAAATTCAAAATAGCCTAAGGCCTACTACAGTGTAATTTATACAAGTAAATTTGAGCTATGTCCTGCATTTGTACACTTTCGATTATTAAAGTGACCTGAGATTCCCCCAGGATTTCTAAGGAATATTATTATGATTAAAAACTCAAATTTCAGGGGCACCTGGGTGGCTCCATCGGTTGAGCATCTGACTTTGGCTCAGGTCATGATCTCACAGTTTGTGGGTCCGAGCCCCGCATCAGACTGTGTGCTGACATCTCGGAGCCTGGAGCCTGCTTCAGATTCTGTGTCTCCTTCTCTCTCTGCCCCTCCCCCACTCACACTTTGTCTCACTCTGTTTCTCAAAAAATAAATAAATGTAAAAAAAAACATTAAAAAAAACCCCCTCAAATTTCAACTTCATCTAATTCTCATGCAATGTGAAATCTCTGACTTCAACAAAATCCCTCATATCCGGAATTTCAGAGAACTCCATTTTTTCTGTTCTGCCCTTCTTGGTTGATTTTGGCTGCTCAAGAAGCCATTTCAGATTGGCTTCTCACAGATAGCACTGCCATTGTCCTCCAGAATGCCAGAGACCCAGCACCACCGGGTGTGTTGGGGGGTGTGGGGGCAGAGGAGATGAATGAGGGAAGTAGACAGAGACTGATCATAAAAGACTTAAGACCTTAGCTTTTTCCAGTAGAACTTGGAAGGATGACAATGACAGATTTGCCACAATAGAACAGAGAGACAGAGGATTTCAGCTCTAACTGAGGATAGATCCTCTTATATTGGAGTTCTCTAAAATAAAGGATTATTTCTCCAGAGCAAAAAGTAGTAAAACTGGAATTCTCCAAGCCCCTTTCTAGAGTGCAAGTGACTTTGATGTGGTCTAGTCAAACTGTTTCTTTTCATCCATCAGGAAGGTGAAATGTCCAACCCAAGGTCCCTTAACTAGTTAGTGGCAGGAGAGGAACTGAACCCTTGTCTCTATAATGCCCAGCCTGGTATCATCCTTTTTACAACATTATATTTCTTCTCAAGTTTAGAAATCATCAGAAGATAAATTTTGGCCAAAACATTGTTTCCTTCCAGAGCAGATCAGAATTTTAAAATAACAGAAAAAATAAACAGGTTCTTTAAAAGTTAAGAACTAGAGGGCATGCAAATTAGATAGCAAGGAAAATAAATTCAGACACATAAATTTGCCTAGACAAGACAGTTATAAGTAGGCTATTCATTCTGGAGACTTAGAAAGACCCAGGTAGTGGCTTCAATAAAGGGAAATTGATCCAGTTGTTTCTGGATCAATTTCCCTTTATTGAAGCCACTACCTGGGTCCACTACCTGGGTCTTTCTAAGTATATGTACATATGTATGTAATCTGAGAATTTTAGAAAGAGTGAAAATTAACTCACTGTGCTCTAAAATCCCTTTCTGTAATAATGTTCTAAGAATTATAACTATTTTATGGTGACTGGCTTATGGACTGTAAAATGTATTGAAATTCCATATCCTTCTAGAAAAACATACCCAACCACTGCAGTACTACCCAGAATCTGTGGCAGACAGAGTATTGTTCCCACCTACCACTCAACTGTCCACATTCTAATCTGAGGAATGTGTGAACATGTCACCTTACACGGACAAAGGGATTTTTACAGATGTGATTAAGGTTAAGAACTTCAGTGAAAGGGAGGGCTTAAAAAAGTCTTCCCACCAAAAAATGGAGAAGAAGAAAAAAAATCTGCCTTAACCTTGGCTCTTGGTGGAAAGTAACTATAAAAACAGAATGAAAGTCCCCTGATAATCCTTAACCATAGGCCAATATTAGTTTCAGAGAGGTCTGAGAATAGAAAACACATTGCAGTGAGTTGTAGAGCGAGTAGACAAAGCCAAAACCATGGAGGTTAACCTTTCTTTTATTTTTATTTTTATTTTTTTAATATTTACTTAGTTTTTGAGACAGAGAGAGACAGAGCATGAACGGAGGAGGGTCAGAGAGAGAGGGAGACACAGAATCTGAAGCAGGCTCCAGGCTCTGAGCTGTCGGCACAGAGCCCGACGCGGGGCTTGAACTCACAGACTGTGAGATCATGACCTGAGCCGAAGTCGGACACTCAACCGACTGAGCCACCCAGGCGCCCCAGAGGTTAACCTTTCACACTGAGGCATCCTGTGTGTAGCAACCCAGATTCTCTGATTCTCTGTTTCTGCTTTAATCTCTGACATGTATGGATTTCCATTGTCATTCAAGGTACTTCACGTAACACTTAACAGATCATTGGCTACAATGTTCTCTCTGCTCTGAAATCTCCCTCATAATTTCTACCTATTGGTCTTAATTTTGCCTTCTGGAGCTAAAGCCACTAAGCGTAAACCCTCTTCCACGGTTAACTCGAAACATTTGGAGGCTGCAATTATGTCATTCTAGGCAAATATGTCTGATTTCTTAGCTGTGTCTTCCTGCTTATGAAAAAAGGAGGCGCAAATAGGCCTCAGTTGGAAACTTGTGACTAGCCTTTAAAAGGGAGAATATAGTTTCATAAATTAGGTGCTCCCTTTGTTTCCTTGCCAAAATAATTGGAAATGTCATTTCTTAATGTAAGAATGGGCTACATTTCTAAATACTTAAAAATCCTCAAAAGCCAAATCTGGATGCTTCTTTTCTCTTCCTGCGCAGCATATCTGCCAGGGTTTGGTGCATCTGGATGGAGAGGTGATTTAAGAGCGCATGCAGGCTTACTGCAATTCAGGAACCAGAGGCATTTTTCATTTTTGTTTTTCCTGTTATTTATTTTCTTCACCTCAGGTTTCTGAAAACCAGAAACAGATGGACTAATCCAAGCCCCTCCGAGCAGACGGCATATCAAACTCCCCGCATTGAGGAATGGGGCTCTCCCGCAGAGCACTGCGTCCACAGAATAATTTACTCAAACTCTGCTTCCTAATGAACACTCATAGAACTTTAAACAATTAGCCTTTCCATTGGCCCCATTATCGACAACTGTTGGAAAGATATGTCCTTGTCTGATCCTGGTATCGGATGCAAGCTTCACCCAACTGCTGGACACCCGATTATCACTGGGAACAGCAAAGTCCGCAGACATACAAAAAAAAACAAACAGGAAAAGTAAAATGGATAGACTTGATAAATGGATGGCTGTGTATCAGGTGTTTGGGGAAAAATTAGAAATGAAGGAAAATGTTGGCTGGAAGAACAATGTGTAGTGGGATAAAAACCCTTATATATATTTTTATTATTTGTTTTTAAATGTTTATTTATTTTTGAGAAAGAGAGAGAGAGAGAGAGAGAAAGAGCACACATATGCAGGGGAGGAGCGGAGAGAGACAAAGACAAAATCTGAAGCAGGATCCAGGCTCCGAGCTATCATTGCAGAACCCAAATGTGGGGCTCAAACCCACGAACCATGAGATCATGACCTGAGCCGAAGTCAAGACACTCAACTGACTGAGACACCCACACGCCCCTAGAATTCCTTATATTAAAGCATTCTTGCCTCTGTTGACTACTGCTTCGCCTGTATGTTCTCAATCAAGCTATTTCTTTCCTTCCCATCGTAACCCAATTTGAACAAAGTTGTTTTAACATAAAGAAATAATGGCAGATAAATACAATTCTATTCTTCCCCCTTACACAATGGTAGTATTACAGAAGCATTTGGTGAACCATAGAAGTCAGTTTGTTAATATGTGTGGGGAGGAGGTTACCCAAGGAGTTTAAGGACTCTACTGTCCCACTATGGAGGTGACATCCTTTTTGTTTGTTTGTTTTCAATTTAGCAGAGATGTCAATGTCTACTCTTTTTTTTATGACATAAGATACAGAGAAGTCAATGGTGAATCTAAAAACTGGATGGAGATAGATCCGAGCTGTACAAATTGTAGACCCTGGTTCTCAGGTCAAAGCTTGGACAAATATCTTCATATTTTTCAAGAGATTTATGTTCAGTTGTGAATAACAGAAGTCAAACACAGTTTAATAACTAAAAGGAGGTTAAACAAACTGGGGATTTATTTGTCCCATAGAATCAGGTAGGCATATGCTAGCAAGTATTAGGTCAACAAATTATAACGGTTAGGTCTGAGGTCCCTGAAATTCTACTGATCTCATGGTGCCTTATGGCTACACACTGGTTCCTCCAAACCTGTGTCTATGTTGCAGACAAGAATAAAGAAAGGGTGAAGGTCAAAAGGACACCTTGCCAGCTAGGGTTTGCCCCTTCCAAGCTTTCTTGAAAGTCACATCTAATGATTTCTGCTTACATGGCTTGAGCCAAAATTGTGTCCTTCACCGAGCCTAGCTTCAACGGAGGCTGAGGAATTAATGTTTACCAGTTAGGTCCATTAATAGTCCTTCCCCAAAATTGTGGGTGTGAAAAGCAAAATTAAGGAGAAATAAATATTAAAACTACCAATTCCTGACTTACTGGTTTTAAGGGCAGATGGTACATTCTAATTCTAAAAATACAGCAAAAATTTAATCTGATTATCTTAATAAGAATTGTTTGTGGGCAACATTGAGAATAGGTAGGGAGCTTTTGAAAATAAAATTACTTATTTTCAAAGACTGGATTAAAAAGCAAACTGTAAATTATAGATTAAATCTTAGGGTCAATACAGCTTCAATCCAATCTCTCACGCTGACTAACCCACATCTATGCTTTTATGCCATGAGAATCAGTATTCAGACTGATGGCCACTTTACTCTCGTGCTTAGAATATTGAACATTTCAGAATTGAAAATAAAATTTTAAACCATTATTAGGATGCTGTACTATCTAATGTGTGTCTTCATAATACTTTCAATATACTGTTATTTTAAGTGATACATGTAGTAAGGTTTTTCATGTTTTTGATATGTTATCACCAAGAAGACTTTTTTTTTTTAACTGTGAAGAAACTCACATCCCTACAACTCATCTCATAATGGCTTATGTGGTCCATGTTTCCTTCTTTTGTTTTTAATTTTTATTTGTTTTTATTTTGTTTTTAATGTTTATTTTTGAAAGACAGAGACAGAGTGAGAGCAGGGGAGAGGCAGAGAGGAGAGGGAGACACAGAATCCAAAGCAGGCTCCAGGCTCTAAGCAGTCAGCACAGAGCCTGACACAGGGCTCAAACTCACAAATCGTGAGATCATGACCTCAGCCGAAGTCAGACACTTAACCCACCAAGTTACCCAGGTGCCCCTCTGTTTCCTTCTTACATTTAGGGTAAGTGGAGTTGATTCCATACATACTTCAGTCTTCTATAACAGGAAGATGTGGGCGTCAGGGAGAACATAAAAGACACTGGCACCATTGGCAAGATAGAGTCACTCATAGTTAAAGTGGTGATTTATGTAATATAAGCCAAGCTGTGGTAATAGTTATTGGATTTCTTAGGTCTAAAATATGAGTTTTTGGTGATTTCTCCCCAGAAGCAAGGTTAAACATATGTTTAAGAATCTTTTGCTGATATAAAGCTAGACCGTACTCAGTTGGCTAACAAAAAAAGAGGAAGAAGAAGGAGGAGAACAGGGGAGGAAGAGAGGGATGAAATGAAGAAGAAAATGAAGAGGAAGAAAGGCTTGCTTCCTTGAGGTGTGCTTACTCTTCAGGAAATGCTATGGTGATTTAGTTATCTGCTACAATTCTAGCACATGGAGACACTGAATAGGACTTGGAAGATCCTACTTCCCCACGCCTGGGTCCAGAACCCATCCTTCATTATCTGAAACTTGAAAAAGGTGGGCAGAGGAGACCTTCCATGAACACCAAACTGAGGCCTCTGATGCCTGACTTTGAAGGCGCTGGCAATGACAGGGAGCCTCTTCCTGGTGTAGGAAGAAGTGGACACTGGACCATGGAATTAGAAAGCAAGGCTTTGAAATATCTCATTTCTATGCACACCAAAGAGACAAGCAAGGCAGGGAGAGAGCCATATTGTCTTAGAATGGGTTATCCACCAGCAGGGGAAAGGCAAGCAGTAGCATGAAAGTAATTTATGAAGAAGTGTTTCTAGGAAAAGTGGGTAGGGGAATGGAGGAGGGAGGCCAAGAGGAGAAGGAGGCAAAACAAGCAAGAAATATCCACCACAGTCTCACACTGAGCATAGCTCAATTTTGTGAGTCCTGGGGACATAGGTCATACTTCAGAATTGTCCTGATCAGGCCCCTGAGAGCTGAAGAAGTTACAGGGTCATTGATGACAGGCTACCTCATGGGAACAGGCACCGGGGTTCCATAGATGTGCTTGTGGGTTTTGACATCCTAGGGGAGCTCTGCAACAAAAAGACACAGATGCCTGCTACATTTGGGGGGGTGAAAGAAAGGGGCTTTCACCCAAAAAACATAAAGGGGCTTTGAGGGGTTACAGTCAAGAGCCTGGAGTGCCTCTGTTGGACATGCCCACACAGGATGCCCTTTCCCCAAAGTCTAAGGCAGGAAGGCCTCCTTTCTTTTTTGTTGGTTGAGTAACATGTTAAAGTCTATGCTTTCGACCCCATGTCACTCTGTGAAAAATGATCCGTTTCCTAAGTTAAAAAACTAGGTATGTTTTCATTTCTTCTGAAAAACTTAATAGACATAGGGAGAAGGCCAGGACTTTATCAGAGAAGGACCTGGAAAGGGTCCTTGGACTATGAGGTGAGGTCACCACTGTTTTCTGTGACTGCAGAGGGGCAGCTGTTGAGAGGCAATGCTGGCATCCAAGTCATTAAGCCTAAATGTCTTGTTTCTGTGCACACCCCATCAGTTAGCAAGGGACATCCTCTCACAGGACACAAAAGTCGATGCATCTGGTTGTAATGAAATGCATTCCTGAGACAAGATTTATATATCTTCCAGGCAGGGCTTTGTGTTTTTGTTTTTGTTTTTCTGTCCATACTGTTCCTCTTCTTTATTGTATCTTCTGTTTATTCCCCCACCCCGGCCCCCGCCCACCAAGTGTGGTGATACTGTCCCAAGCAGTAGTGTCTTTAATCAGGTTGGAAGGGCTGAAGGAAAAATAGGTAAGAATAATACCAAAATCAGGGATCTTTGTTCAGTAAATGTCTTTTTGCTCCTTAAAGCAGCCTCTCGTCTTGTGTCACCTGCACCTGAGAATTGAAACCTCAGTGGCTCAGCAGCCACTGAAAAGAGCAGGGAATGGCAGTTGGCATCACCAAGCTGGGAGCAGGTACCCATGAATCTGGTCCTACAGCATCAGGAGTATCTTGTACACTCTAACATTAGTAACAAGAGTACCAAGTCCACAGATTTGCAGAAGCTCTGAGCCTTTTGATGATTCTTCCATAAGATTCCATTTCTGATGTGAAATTCATAGTAGATCCCCTCAGGCAACTATGACAGAAAAGCCAGGAATCGTCTTATTGACACTAAAACCAAACAGTTTGGGTTACTTTATTTCAGTAACCAACAATCTTCAAATGAGGGAGAGAGTAGCATCCTCTATTGGAGGATAACACATGGCTGTTTCACAGTGTCTTACCCAGTGGTTATCCTGATGTGAAGAGCATATCATGGCTAGCAATGGCATTGACAGATCCCTAGGCCCTTCTGATCCAGTACAGTATCTGATTGTCACCAATCGATAAGGGCATTTCAGACCCAGAAATAAAGCTTCTTTTTATTTATTTATTATTTTTTTTAACGTTTATTTATTTTTGAGACAGAGAGAGACAGAGCATGAACGGGGGAAGGTCAGAGAGAGGGAGACACAGAATCTGAAACAGGCTCCAGGCTCTGAGCTGTCAGCACAAAGCCCGATGTGGGGCTCGAACTCACGGACCGTGAGATCATGACCTGAGCTGAAGTCGGCCACTTAACCAACTGAGCCACCCAGGCGCCCCTAAAGCTTCTTAAAATCAACTTGTTGAAGTTCTTGTGCCCATCTTTGCGCATGAATACAAGTAGTTTCTAGTCATCATGGTAGGTGACTGAGATATATTTAAAGAACATTTTACCCGCACATAATTCACCTGAGTAACATTGAGCTTCTCCTTTTGATGAGACAGCTCTTCCCCTATTTTGATCTTGATGAGCTAGAACAGCTCTCAATATAGTGTTGAGCTAATTAAAAATATAGTGAATATAAATGAGCCCAATTATTTCCAGTTTCTGAGGCAGTAAAACATGAGGACACACAGAGGCCTTTAAAGAAGTGATAGTTTAGATGCAAAGGTACCTTATGGTTTTGTTATTCATTTTGGACCGAAATTCAGGAAAAGCAATGTAAAAGAGAGTTGACGGAGGACAATTATCATTACCTTGAGAGATGGTTAGAAGTTATAAATAACTAAAGAAATGATCGTTGTGTTGATTAATTTATTAGTCAGAGAAGCAATATTTTAATATAAATCTAGAAGAAGTTACCCTTTCAGTTAGAAGAAGCTTTAGCTTATTTGGAATTGAAGAAATTTTATTTCAAAAAAAATCCCATTTTAAGAATACCATTCCTGGAGAAATAAAAATATACATCCAACAACAGACTTGCATATAAATATCCATAGCAGCTTTATTCAAAATGGCCCCACAATGTAAATAATCTAAATGCCCATCAACAGGTGAATGGATACATTGGCTATGACCATAAAATAGAATACTACTCAGCAATACAAAACAAATAAACTGATACAGCCAAGAGTACAAATGAATCTCAAAACAGTTCTGCTGTGCAACAGACGCCAGACACAAAAGACTTCCGACTATATTAATCCAGATACAGTAAAACCTTGCTCTGCGAGTGTTCCACCAGACGAGCAAGCATTTCTAATAAATTTTAACTTGATAAATGAGCGACATCTTGCAATACAAGTAGTATGTGATGCTGAACGTCAGTCACATGATCAAAACTGAGCCAATGGTTCTTGAAATTCGCTTTGAGATACAAGTGATTTGGATTACAAACATGGATTCGGATTACAAGCGTGGATTACAAGCATGCTTTTGGAACGAATTATGCTGCCACACCAAGGTTGTACTGTACCTGGTGTTCTAAAGAAGGGTGATCAAACCTAGAGAGACAGAAGCCCAGCAGAAGTTACTTAGAACCAAGTTAGTAGGGAGAATTACTGCAAAAGGGCATAAGGAAGCCCTAGGCAGGATGGAAATGTTCCACATCTTGATTGGGGCAGTGGCTACACAGCATATACTTTTATTGAAACTCATCAAACCACGCATTTAAAATGGTTCCATCTTTTCTTCTGTTTTGTAGTCAGACACATTATCCACTGTGCCATGAATAATGGCAAAAAATTGGTCCGTTTTTTAAATATGTAAATTATACTTCAATAAAATTGATTTACAAAATCCTGAGCCCAACACAGGCAATCAAAAAGACACATCCATATTACAGTACTCTTGAATGAGGGTATGCCATGAGGAGTTTCCTCTGGGCAGATCACGCAGAATGTAAATAAGAACTTTTACTACTTAGTGTTAACATCAGACTGAATATTTCACGACCAATTTTCAGCTAGTTTATCATTTATAGACACTCTTCATTTAATACGTTCAATATGCCTTTATACAAATATCTATTTAGATACCAAATTTAAAATCTTTAACTTTAGCTCCTCTATATATTAACCTAGTCAGAGAATGGCTTTACCACATTGAACTTGCCATCTTAATTGGAGCTTCACAGAGCAAATCTGTTGTAAGGTTAACCCTTGAACAAAGGGTGCCAATCCCCTGCCCAGCTGAAAATCTACATGTAACTTCTGACTTCCCTAAATCTAACTACTATAACCTACTGTTGACCAGAAGCCTTACCAACAACACAGTTGATTAACCCATATTTTGTATATGTATTATATACTGTATTCTTACAATAAAGTAAACTAAAGAAAAGAAAATGCTATCGAGAACATCATAAGGAAAAGAAAATACATTTACAGTACTATACTGTATTTATTGAAAAAAAAATCTGTGTACGAGCAGACCTGTGCAGTTCAAACTTGTATTTTTCAAGGATTAATTGCAAATAGACAAGGATATTTCATCAGAGAGATGACATTTAAATTTTTACTCAGTGCAAGTACAGGAAACAATCCCAGATGATTTGCAGCATTGTCTAAAGTTCACAAAAACCAGTCTTTAAAAAGACAGTCATGATTATAATTCACTTAAATATGTATGTGTCTGTTCTCATAACTTTAAACAGTGTGTGGAAATAATGATTATCTTTCTGACCCCAAAACACCCTTGGAAATTTAGGAAGTACAAAATAAAATGGCTTTTCATAAAATATAAATTTAACAGTTGTATTCCAATCTTATAGAAACATTAAATTGTTTTGTACCTTGCTGTGATAAAATTTGAGATTATATTACTAAATTTTAAACCAAAATTATCGCACCCATCTAATTTATCAAGGGATTGACCTTGATTAACAGGCATATTAGATAAACTAGTACCTTATAATAATTCATCATTTATTTACCATGTGCCAAAAGGGTATCAGAAGGTTTTATTAGTGCATTTTTATAACTTTTTGTTGAGAGCTATATTCATTTGCATTTCTTTGTTTCTTATCTAGTAATCTGCCATTGCCAGCACAGCTTGACTTTTTCTGAGCTGGTGGAGAAGTTTTTCTTAAAAGGCCAGTGCACTTAAAGCATTAAAAGTTCAATTTCTTCCTTCTCTCCTTTAAATTTAAAATATTCTAATTTGTTCATCTCCTCCAGAGTTAGACAAAGTCATGTCAGAGCTATGCTTACAAAATATTGCAAACTACATGTCTAAAGAATCTTATCAAAGTCTTGGACAAACTGGGAAATTTTGGGTGTATTCTTTCTCTATGGGAAACAAGCCCTTTTGCCTGGGTTTGAGCCCCAGCTAGGAATATCTGGAGACCAAGGATTTTGGAGTTTATCCTCAGAAGGTATGACTTATGACTTATTTATTTATTTATAACATTTTTTTAAGTTTGTTATTTATTTTGAGAGAGAGTGTGAGTGGGAGAGGAGCAGAGAGGGGGGGAGGGGGAGAGATTGAGAATCCCAAGCAGTCTCCATGAGCCAGCGCAGAGTGCCACGTGGGGATCAAACCCGCAAACGCGAGATCATGATCTGGGCTAAAACCAAGAGTGGGACGCTTAACCAACTGAACCACCTCGGTGCTCCTCATGACACTTTGACAGGAAAAAGCCAGATTATACAGATGACCTGCAACTTCTCAGGAAATCCGATGTGCATTAATGAGAGCTCTGTGGGCACCAGATAGGCCATCTCAAGTTCATGTGCATCTACACTCAATCCCTGTTTCAGGTTCATCCACACAATTAATAGATAAGCCATGCCAGGTGCTCTGCTTTGCAAGCCATGCCATACTCTTTCAGTTTTTTGTTTTTTTAATATTTGCATATGCTTTCTCCCCTTTAATGGTAAATCTGTGTCTTGGGTAGCCACATACTGTAGAAATAAGACAGATTTCCATGATCAACAAATGTCCAAGCATGTCTCCTAAAATAGTCTGACTACAGATGGAAAGGGGCTAAAATTATAAACAGACCATTTATTATCACTCTCTTCCATCTGTAAAGAAGCTTTTCTGTTAGAGACACACAGAAGACTGAGGGCATTACTCAAAAAGCAAATACAATGGGGACTGTATGCAAGCGACCCCTCCAGGGAAGACAGACAAGCAACTTGAGGATTCTTTCTATGCTGCCCTACTCCATCTCCTCCCCAGGGAGAGGATCAATGGTATAACGTTTGACACTGGGCAATTTTCTCAACCACAAAGTTGAGGCTGGGCTCTTAAGAGTTGCTCCTTGGATCTATTGTGAGAAATGGGAAGGCGTGAGTCAGGGGAAATTTTATGAAATCCTACAGACGTACAACACAGCACTAGCTCTTAACACTGGTGCAGAGAAACCAGACGGTCATTAATTAGTGACAGCAATAATTCACGTCAGTCACGAACCACAAATAGACCAGACAACCACACAGTTATGAATCAGAAATAATCGAGAAACAGTCTCAGCAAGCTTCTGCCATTTACTGTACATGGCAACTCATTCTGGGAGCCAAGAAGGGTGGAACCAACAAAGACACCTGTGAAATACATTTACTGAGCACTGCACGTTGGCCACTCCGGTAGCTAAAAGTCCTCACGTATAGAAGACTGTTAACACCGATCAAAACCAAAATCCTATCACTAAGTTTTGGTCACTGAGTAAGGTCCCCCCACTCCCACCCCATAATAAAGAAAAACACAAGGCAGTGCCCTTGCCTTCACAACAACCAGGTTCCCAGAATAAAGACAAAGCTGCATCTATTGTTGAGATCATCTTAATAAATAGAAAAATAGGATCTTTCCATTGCTCATGGCACATCTAGGACAGGGCTGTTAGGATGTAGTGTCATTCTGGCTCCAATATAACCAAGCATGATACGTTAGAGATATTTGTGATTGCTATTATCCTATGGGTTTCTATGACTATTGACCCATCGCAGAATGCAAGATCTTCAGAAACAGAAATCTCTTCCAGCCGTGTTATGGGACAGGCTTTTTGTCAACAGGGCTAGTTAGGCTGTTAAAGACAGTATGTCAGTTTCACTTTGTCGTGATTGTTTTGTTCTAGTAGTTTTGTTACACTGCTATCATTTACACTGCATTTAGGATGCTCCTAAAACTAGTAATAAAAAAAGTTATGTCTATAAATTTTCTCACCAATCAAGGAAACTGTTTATTTCCTTTCCAAGAAGGGAACAGGAAAAAAAGAATACTTCTTCCTTTTTGCTTCTCCCCTATCTGTGATCCTCCTCAATGTGCTCTTGAACAGGAGGGTGTGCTGACAGGTGGGGCAGGTTGGTATGTTCTCCCACAATTCGTGATAACTATCCTGAGTTATATGGGTTATTTATTTTGTGTTTTTTTTTTTTTTTTTTTTTTAGGTTTAAAACCTCCTGGTTCCTGGGCGATCTGTGCTAAAAGGGTTAATAGGCAGGGAAGGGAAAGCTAACACGGGACAGGCCATAAATGGCTACAGCTGTGTATAATTAACTGTAATACGGCAGAGTAAATGACTTTTATTGGCAACCATGTCGTAACTTCATTAAAAGTCATATTTACAGCCCTCTCATATGAAATGAGTCCTCCTGTATTCTGGAATTTAATGAGCGTTCATTTTTACCTTGTTCAATTATCTTCCAACCCTTCCATGTGCCACCTCCACATCCCCCCCCCTCCGGCCCCAACTCTTCCTCCCCCTCGTGTAGGAAGTATGAAGCCAAAATACGATAGGAATCTAATTAGCACCTGGCAGAGGGCCCCTTTTCTAGGGAGTAACTCCCAAACCACAATCAAACTATTTCTCCTTGTTTTCAGTTACAAATAGGTAGCTTCCTTATACAAAAACATTAAATAACAATCATAAAAACATCCATTTGATTTGATGGAAAGCTTTTGAAGGTGAGGTCTCTAAAAAAGCGGTCATGTCTAAAGCAATCAGGAACAAAGTCCAAATCTGCACAGTGGATCGTGATTACAGAGAAGAAAAGGGATACTAACAATTGATTTTGGAACAAAACTTTGTTATCTGAAAGTACCTATCCTACTTTTTTTTTTCCTCCTTGAGTGGTGTATCTAATTAAATGTCTCTTTCTCCCCTACTGTCCCCTACTTTCCTTCTCTTCTCTCTACTCTTTTTATCTTCTTCACTCAAGTCCCAAAGGAAATATCTTGCCTGACCCATCAAGTGATCTAAAAACTCAATCTCATGATCTCAGGCTCAGCTTTTATTCTATTTCAAATGTCTCCTTGGAGTCTACAGATGTGTAGGGAAATTTTGAGGGTGGAAATATAATATCAAAAGTGGATTTTCTTGGTCGAAGTTCCAGTTGATACTCTCTGTGGTTCAAAGTGAGAATATAGGATCCCTATAAAGGGAGATTTTTATTTCTTATTTCTTTTTCCAGCTTTATTGAGTATAATTGACACTAACACTGTGCAAATTTAAGGTGTACAACATGGTGATTTGATACATTTATAAACTGAAAAATGATCACCATCAGAATATCAGCTACACATCTCTATCTTACCACATAGTTACTATCTCTTTTGTGCTGAGGACATTTAAGAACTTCTCTCCTAGCAACATTTAAAGGTATGATGCAGTAAGATTAGTTATAATCACCATGCTGTGCATTAGATCCCCAAACTTGTTAATCTTATAGCTGGGAGTCTGCACCTTTTGACCAACAGCTCCCCATTTTCTTCACAACCCAAACCCATGGTAACCACCATTCTACTCTCTGTTCCTCAGAGTTTGTCTTTTTTAGATCCCATACATAAGTGATATCATACACTATATGACTTTCTCCATCTGACTTATTTCATTTAGCCTAATGTCCTCAAGGTCCATTCACGTTTTCCCAAATGCCAGAAATTCCTTCATTCTCGGGGCTGAAAAATATTCCATTGTCACTATGCTATCTATATATGGATATAAAGGACATCTTCTTTATCCATTCATGCCTTGATGGACACTTGAGCTATTTCGGTATCTTGGCTATCGTGAACAATGGGCAGATCTATATTTTAATCTTATGACTTACTAGCTACGTGACATTGGAAAATTTAGCTCAAACTTTCGGAAGATCATCTTCTGATAAATAGGATTAATTGCCATCATTTTAATGGGGTTATTAGTATTAAATTAAACAAAGTGTCTTAAAGAGAAGGCATTCAATCAGTATTTTCTCTACCCTTTCTTCCTCTGCCACCTCCCATTCCTTCCTTTCTCTCAAGGAGTTTATAATTTCCCTACACTCTCTCTTAGTTAAGTTAGATTGTGTGGCATTAATGTTTTGGGTTCTAGATTAACCGAGGGCTACTCCTGACAAAGGATGTATCTTGATCAACAAACCAGAATCTGCAAAATAGGTGTGTCTACCATAAAAGAATGTTATGAAAGGTAATGACACCAACCTCAGTTGGGAAGGCAGTGAGAAAAATGATAGCCATGGCCAGCACTGGACATGGGGTCACCTCACCTCGCAAGACCCCCGGTGGCCTTAACAGTCGGAGCAGGGGTGATGGAGAGAGGGAGTAGGGCCGAGGAACCATTCAAACACAGCCAGCATTTCCATTTGTGAACGTGAAATGCCCTTGGAAGCTGGCATCCTTTTAAACATAATGCCACCCTACCAGGGGAGACTTTCTGCTGCCAAGCATTCGTCTTTAGCAAATTCTGCAGCACACTTGTGCTGCTTTCCTCAGTCCTGCTGCTTTATCTGATTTTAGGCTGACCCTATATAATTAGCACTTTGGGCCGGCAGTGTTGTTTAGGAACACTGTTTCCATCATTCATTAGGGGATTTAATAAAGCTTAGAAATACAGTGAGCAGGAGCACCATCTAATGCAATGTTTTCCTTTCTTCTTTCTTTTCCTTTCTTTCTTTTTTTTTTTTTTTTAACTGAGGATCAAGACTCCTTATTGGGTTGTAAAATCTTTTAGCTGGGCTGCAACCTGCATTTAAACATTTTTAAAGAATAGAACGGAGCAGCATAATATAGAAAATAAAGTATAATAGTGAGGGCAAGTGTAGGTTCATGAAATTTTATATCTATATATATATATGTATGTATATATATAAATTATTATATATATATAAATTATATATGTAAACATAGTAGTAGAACATTTATATATATTATATATAAATATATATATTATATATTATATATTTATATATTGTGTGTATATATATATATATATATATATATACACAGTGTGGGTATAATGCTGTAAAATATGGGCCAAAGCTGGACAATCACCAATAGAATAGTTAACCCCCAGACTGAACCAGCACCAGTCTTGGGTCAAGTTGCCCCATCCTGCCATGTTATTGCTTCATTGCCACCTGCTCTTCAAAGTGCTATTTATCTTCATTTTCCTCATCAACAAAATGAGCTCAGCAGCACAAGAGGAGAAATAAAATTTCAGGAAAGGAAACACAACAGGGGGAGGGGAGTCTATTCTAAAAGAAACAAGGAAATATATGTCTCATTGTTTCTCATCGGGGCTCCCACAGTTAATCAGCTCCAATCGCTTTCCATATAAAATAGCAATCATTTGACTTCTCAAATCCAAAAAAACCTCAAATACAAAAATTTGCATTTAGATGCAATGATCTCTAGTGTGTCCCTAATAAGATAATTAAGCACAAGCATGCAGGGTGGCATTTAATTGCTCTTTGCCAAGTGTTCCTGGACAATTCATTCCAAATGTTTTGAAATGAGGGGCCTCTGGAGAGGTCTACAGTGAATGTCACTAGATATATTCTGGTTCAATATCTAGTTCAAGTAAGGGGACCAGAAGTGGGCAATGCTGAGGAAAGGGGAAGATGTTAGGGAGAGTCCCAGGTGCCTTCTGGGAGGGATTATTACTTTGTTGGTTCCTCGCCCAGACATATGACTGGTTAAAATGATGCGCTCTTTCTGGTGTCTCTGATCTGCTCTCCAGCTTCTATTGTCCCCTATTCCAGAGGCTGAATTTTAGGTGTGAGGTAATTATATATGGTGTGCTCACTCTATTTATAAACAGACTCCTAGGGTGCTTGGGTGGCTCAGTCGGTTAAGCGTCCGACTTCGGCTCCGGTCATGACCATTCGTGGGTTTGAGCCCTGCGTCAGGCTCTATGCTGACAGCTGGAGCCTGGAACCTGCTTTGGATTCTGTGTCTCCCTCTCTCTCTGCCCCTCCCCTGCTCATGCTCTGTCTCTCTCTCTCTGTCAAAAATAAATAAACATTAAAATTTGTTTTTAATTTAAAAAATTAAAAAATAAAAACAGACTCCTGGAAAAGGAGGAGATCAGTAGGTGATGGCAGATCCCTACTGAACACTAGATTTTCGTATCTCCAATCTGCCACACGGTTGAAGCAGGCAAATAGAGCTCACGCAAAAACCATAGGATGCCCTTGCACATGTCCAAACAGATGGCTTGCCGGCAGAGGCATCTGTTCTAATTTCGGGCAGGGCAGTGGGGTGGGGGGCAAAGAGAATGCCCTCTAGATCCCGGACAGTTCCTGGAGACCTCTGTGTCTTTCCACTGGGAAGAGGTTACCTCCTTCAAACTTATGTGGGTCTCTTCTCTTCTTGACTTACTGACTTATTGGAAAAGGGAGAAAAATGTAGATAGAAAGTTTCTTTTTTTTTCCTTTTTTTTTTTTCAGATAGGTAAATAGAATAGGAAAAACACCACAGAGGAATCAAAGGGAGGAAGGAAGGAGAAAAAAGCAAGATCCAAAAATAGAAGCCCAGTTTAAATTGTGCCTGCTGCTCTCTTCTTTCTGCTCTGCGATATGACCGTTTTTTTTGTTCACAACTTTTTGAAAATTCCAGAGAGCAGCCAAATATTTGGATGTGAGAAGCACCGTAATTAACAAACGCATGACCGCTGCTACAGCCTACCAACGTGTCTTTTCTTCTCTTGTCAAAGAACAGAGAGAAATAATAAAATGGGAAGAAATCTCTCTGCTTCTCAAGCGGGCTCAACACAGTCCTGAGGCTATGTGTGGCCGAATTCCCTGCACCATCTCTCCCCCTTGGCTTTACGCTGTGAAAACATTGTTAGTTCATCGGGCTTGCTCTTTCTGGACATTCCCGAAACCTCTAACTGAAGTTGACAGATGTCTGTTTCTCATAACCGAGACGGCTGCCTCTACCGCACTGACTACATTTTAACAAGTTATCTGAAAATACGAGTGCGTTGTCACTGTTGATGGAGGGAAGCTGAGTCAGGCCAGTAAAAGAAGCTTTTACTTACACGTGACATACGCTGGCCAGTAGCGGTTAAGTGTGTGGCCGGAGCGCTTGGTTAGCATCCCAGCTCTGCCGAGGAAGGCTGTGTGATTTTGTGCAAATGCCTCTCCACTAGCTTCATTTTTGACCCTGAACAGAAGAGAAAACAGTTGTACCTCTCTCACACGGCTGTTGGGAGGATGGAATGAGTTCATTCCTATAGCATATGCAGGGCAGCACAGGGCATATTTGTGAGAGCAAGCTTTGTACAACCAGGAGGAAGAGGAAGAGGAAGCAAGCAAAAGCTTTACCCCAAAGACACAGAGACAGTACACATTACAACATACAGGGGCCTTTGGACTCCACACTATTCATTTGCAAACACAATTTTCCTTGGAAAATTTCTTGGAGCCAAGAACCGGGAAGAACAATGTGATCATTAATTTTATGTGAGAACTCAGCTCGGCCACGGTGTCTGGTTTTTGGTCAAACTCCTGTCTCAATGTTGCTGTGAAGGTGTTTTTTAGATGTGATTAACATGCACATCAGCCAACTTTGAGGAAAGTAGATTACCCTCCATCATGTGGATGGGCCTCATCCAATCAGTTGAAGGTTTCAGGAGAAAAGACTAAAGTCCTCCAACAGAGAAGGAATTCTGTCACCAGACTGCCTTTGGGTTTGAGCAGCAACATCAGCTCTTTTCTGGGTCTCCAGCCTGCTGCCTGCCTGTGACTTTCAGAATTACAGCCCCTACAATTGCATGAGCCAGGTAACGAGTCTGCTGTGCTCACAGATTGCCAGAACGAAAGGAACCATACTGTTGGACCCACACCTGAAGAACCTCATCTGCACCTGTACCCATTTTGGATAATCAGATCCTGGACTTTGAGTCACTGCTACAATCAGATGAGACTTTGGGTATCTTGTTAGAGGGAGTAAGTTTGTTTTTCATGTGGCTGAATATATATCATTTATAGTCAGAGTGTTGGTTTGGACTGTGTTTTTAAAAGGCAACAAATTCTTTGATGCTCTTGCAGTTGGAATTGGGCATCTATTTCCTCTCTACTGGGGTCTTGTCAGGCTTGTGGCTGCTTGGACCACTAGAGTTAGGTGGGAGTGATACCATGTGACTGCCAAGACTAGGCCACAGGAGGGAATACCATTCTTGGAAAATGCACACCTGTCACCCTAAACTGCTACAGAATAAGTGCAACCACCCTGAGGTCACATGCTGGGAGAAAGCTAGGCTCCGTAGAGAGGCCACACTTCAGTTTGCCCGCTTGGCCCTCAGGACATCCTGGCCAATGTTATCAGGTGTGTGAATAAGGAAGCTTTCCTACGATTCCAGCCACAGAGTCATCTCCAGCCATCAAATATTCCCAGCCAAGTTCCTACGGGCTGCGGGACAGAGATAAGCAATTGACGATGTTGAACATTATTGGAGCCCGTGTTCCCAGAAAGCAGTGATGTTCGAGAAATCCTCCCACCCTTGGTATGCCAGGAAACACCCAGCCACAAAGGACCACTCTGCCCTCACGTTATCCAAGATAAGACCCTCTCGATCCTTCCTCACGACTCCTGTTAGACTCATGGATGACTGCTCCATATACTGCCTCTATAAAATCCCAGACCCCTTTCTTTTCTTTGTGAAAGCCCTCATTAATGAGCGTTTTTCCCCACTGCAAAAGCCTGAAAAAAATCCTATCTTTAGTTCAGGTGCATTTTGTCTTCAACCATCCTCACCGAGTGCTTTCCAAACACTTGACCCACACGATCTGTGAGCATAGCAATATTATTTTCAGTCTTGAAGTATTTTTTTTTCTGCAACAATAATAACCAGAATAGAACTTAGAATCATCTCTGTGCTTCAGAGTTAAAAATTTCACCAGGTTAATGTGGAAGTTAGTCTTTACTTATATTCTCACATGTACTTAGGAATGTTTTTAACCTGCAGAATCATGATTTTATTCAATGTTGGAAAAATTCTATCATATTTTAAATTATTGCTTCTGTTTGATTTGTCTTCTTTCTCAGAAACACCAATTATATATATGTTACATCGTTATTCTTTGTCTTCCATATATATCATTAGGATCCCACTTTTCAAAACGTTTATTTATTTAAAATGTTTGTTTACTTATTTATTTAAAAATTTTTGTTTTAGTTTATTTATTTTTTGAGAGACAGAGCAAGAAGAGGAGGGGCAGAAAGAGAGGGAGGGCGAGAATCTCAAGCAGGCTCTGCATTGTCAGTGCAGAGCCTGATGTGGGGCTCACGAACCATGAGATCATGACCTGAGTCAAAATCAAGAGTCGACACTTAATCAAGTGAGCCACCCAGGTGCCCCTAAAATGTTTATTTATTTTTGAGAGAAGAGTATGTGCATGAGCATGTGAAGGGGAAGGAGCAGAGAGAGAGGGAGACAGAGAATCCCAAACAGTTTCTGCACCCTCAGCACACTGCCTGACCTGGGGCTCGAACTTCCTAACTGTGACATCATGATCTGAGCTGAAATCCAGAGTCAGACCTTTAACTGACTAAGCCACCCATGCATACCTAGGATTCTGTTTTTTTTAAAAAAAAATGTTAATGTTTAGTTATTTTTGAGGGGGGGGAGAGACAGAGAGAGAGGGAGACAGAATCTGAAGCAATCTCCAGGCTCTCAGCTGTCAGCACAGAGTCTGACATGGGGCTTGAACTCATGAACCGTGAGATCATGACCTGAGCTGAAGTAGGATGCTTAACCAACTGAGCCACCCAGGCGCCCCCCCAGGATTACGTTTTTATCTCTTTTCTTTTCTAATAAATTCTGAAATATTTGCAAGTTTGCCCTCCATCACAGCGATTTAATTTGTTTTAATTTCTGATTCAATCATGTTCTTTAATGCTTCAGCGCTGACATTAAATTTGTGATTATAGCTTTAGATTCTTTTAAATTCTCTTTTTATTTTACTTTTTAAAAAAACTGTGTGCTTCTGAGCAAGCCTCAAATATTAATCTTTTGGGGTTTGTATTTTATCTGTAATTTCTTAATATATATAGCCCATATTTCTTTGAAATTTTTGAGTACAACGTGATATATTTTAAAATTTATTTTCTGCAGTGTCTTTAGAAAACATACCTATATATTCTTTATCTACAGTTTGAGCGCTTTGTTTTCCATTTTGTATGTTGCAGGTTTTTTACTGATTCCATCCTTTTCTTTTTTTTTCTAATTTCCTAATCACTAAACAAGAAAACATATATCCATCCCTGGAGTGTTTTCCTCACTGTCTCTCTGGTTGCTGTTAGACTTCTCTCCTCTAATTGAGAGCTCTAGATTTCAAAGATTCATGCATGCCCTAACCAGGTGTTTTATTGTCTCTTCTTTAAAGTAAATTTGCTGACATAAGGCTGGATCATCTAATCTCAATATATAATATTTCCGTGTAATCCTGAGTTCAATCTTTTTTCTTCAGATTGTTTTTGCCCTTTAAAAAATATTGGCAGAGGGCGTAAATAACAGACTATAATTCATAGCATGCGTGCTTCTGGGGCATTCCCTAGTTCTGTCCTTTCTGTGGAAAGGACAATCTCCTCCCCAGTTTACATGTTGCTTGCGATTGTTATTTTCATAAGAAAATTTTCTACTCTAATGGCTTCACGAAAGGATCCTTAAGCCTGACTCTGTGAAATGCAGGCCTTTTTCATTCACTCATAGCTTGGTGGTTGACTCTGTTGGATGAGCTGATCCTTTTACACATTTATGTTCATATTTCACAACATTGATGTATGGTGTGCCTGTTCCTCGATAACACTGAAGTGTCTGTCTTTCATTGTATTATTTAGTAATGTGAGGGTTCCTGACATTAAATATGCAAAGTAGCTTGAGAGCCTTTAAGTAGGGGCAAAATAAAAATTGCTGATTATTTATTATTGCTATAAGGGAAGCCATTTAGGATTACTCTCCTGCCGCCCTCTGATTAATGCCCATCTCGGCAGCATTTTCCCCGTGCTTTTGTAAAGGTTAAGCTACTTCCCTGAAGTAAATCGACCTTCAGTCGATGTAGCCCTAAATAGGAGCACAGAATTCTGCACCACTTGGTCCCATGTGAGGGATAATGTTTACTTGATCTCCCCCCAACAAAATTGTTCCATTTTTACTTCCATTCCTCTATAGCCACAACCATTTGCAGCTTGAGTGTTCTTAAGCTGGTGTTTATGTGCTTACACAGATAGCAATAAGGACCAAAAAAAAAAAAAAAAAAAAAAAAAAAAAAGACAAAGAGATTGAACTCTACAAGTTTTATTTTTGATTCCAAACCAATGTCATGTTATCTCATGCCTTGCTTTTCAAAATGCGGTCCGTAAGCCAGTAGCACCTGCATTAGCTTCAAGCTTGTTAGAAATGCTTAATCTTGGACCCATCCAGAACTTCTGAATCAGAATCTGCATTTCTTTTAATATTTTTTTAATGTTTACTTATTTTTGAGAGACATAGGGAGATAGAGTGTGAATGGAGGAGGGGCAGAGAGAGAGGGAGACACAGAATCCGAAGCAGGCTCCAGGCTCTGAGCTGTCAGCACAGAGCCCGATGCGGGGCTTGAACTCACAAGCGGTGAGATCATGACCTGAGCCAAAGTCCAACGCTTAACTGACTGAGTCACCCAGGAGTCCCCAGAATCTTCATTTTTAATACAATCCCCAGGTGATTTATGTGAGCTTTGAGGTATGAGGAACACTGTTTCTTTTCTTTCCTGCCTGACAAGTCCCAGAGAGGAACTCTGAATTCTCCGAACTGCCTCCGTTCTGTTGTCCACACATGATGGTGGGCTGGGTAGGTAGGTGTTCATTCTCACAAACATCTTTTTTTTTTAATTTATTTATTTTTAGAGAGAGAGAAAGTGTGTGTGTGGGTACAAGTGAGTGGGGAAGAGACAGAGAGAGAGGGTGAGTGAGACAATCCCAAGCAGGCTCCAGGCTCTTGGTGCAGAGCCCAATGCAGGGCTCGATCTCACAAACCGCAAGATCATGACGTGAAGTGAAATCAAGAGTCCAAAGCTTAAACAAAGCTTAAGTCCAAAGCTTAAACTGAGCCACCCAGGCGCCACACCCCCAGCCATCTTTTCATCCTTGCTTTTATAAAAATTCTAGTTAATTATTGGCTATTACCAGAGAAACAGTCATTAGCTTCTGGGCCTCATTGACCAGTCTACATTAGTGGCAATAAGCTTACATTCTGGAGAGAGGATCAGACAGGTCCAATAAGAAATTTAACATGCAATCGGTGCCTTTAATACTAAGTAGCTGGAAGTTTTGTTTCATCAACCCAGTAAAAACAGATAGAGCTCCCTGCTAAATTCTCTCAAAGTAAGGAGATTTCTCACCAGGTTTACTTGTTGGAGAAATACAATCCAGAACTTCAGACTATTCTGGTAGAGGAGGCAACTTCTCCGAACTCTAACTCAGATTTATTTCAGGGTAAATAGCAAGGCAAGTGAGTGTTTCCTGTACGTTTGTCTCAAGGAAGGATTGTCAGGGGGTTTTACTGCATTGGTTGAAGTGGGAAGCCTGTGAAGTTTCTCATTGGATTTTACTTCCTGAGAAGACATCAGGTCAGGTTACTTAATGGTCTGTGTTAAACAAAAAAAAAGAATAAAGGGAGTCACAAATTTGTAAAACAGATTTATGAAACACTACTTTTTTCTTATTAAAACATAACAATAATAGGACCTGGCATATTTCACTAACAGAATTTAACACAGATTGGATTTATTTTAAATCTGGTCACCCTCAATTTTTTAAAAATGTACCTATTATGTTATCTGACACGTATCCACCTCAAATCTTCATTCATTCATCAAGGCATTCAATTATTGTCTCTGTGCGCCAGACACGGTTTTAGAAGCTGTTTTCTTTCTTCTTTTCTCTGACTCTCTATTCTATTTTCCGTTCTTCATGCTCATTCACCCAAGGCCATTGGGTGAAAACCAATCCTTCCAAACTGATTTCACTCTATTGCCTCCCTCACTTAAGTCTGCCCTCAGCTGTCTGTTGCCAAGGAATGTGAAAGTCAGTGGAATAACAAGGTTTTCGCATTTTGGCTGACTTTTCACACGGTCCTTGGAAAGGAAAAGCCCCATGCTTTCTTTCTACTTAAGTCAGCTTTGTTTCCTGCCCCTGGCTAAACTCCACACTGAGTGATTTCAACTGCTAGAGGTTAATTTTCCTGTAATAGCCTCATTGTGATGGAGGGTTTTGGAAATTACAAAAATTAGATGCGCCACTAATTGGCCTGTCTGGTCTTGGAGCAGCTCCCTGGGTTATAACACAGTCAGAAGAGGCTGTATAGCAAGGCCAGATTTGATTCCCAAACCAACACTTACCAAGACAGTTAGATGTGAGGAACGAAAATTATTCCAAACAGAGCCACATTAAGTGTGTTATTCTCTTTCTTTTAATTGGAGGCAAAAGGTACTAGAGAGATTCATTCCATTCACTAGGACTTGGGGCAGTGTGTCAACAAATATTCCTCGACACCTGCTTTGCCCACTTGTGAGCTGAGCCAGCTCACAAGAGAAGGACACACTGCTCCCTAATCTTAAGGTGTTTAGCTTAGAGAGGGGAAACTATCAAATCACGTAGCCAAGTCGTGAGCTTTCAAATTTGCTCCAACAACAATTTAGATGTACAAAGAAAACGGTCTTGATATTTTCTCTAATTCATTTGATTTTTCTTGTCACAAACCCTATCCCCCTGGGGAGTGGAGGCAAGTAAACCTCAGCCAGATAATAATAGTGCAATTGATTCTGACCGAAAATGTTTCCCCTTCAGAACCTTTGTTCTATGCAAAGTGCTCTTCCCCAACATAGCTGGCTGGCATAGGAGTGGTTTTGGATGATTCATTCAGTGTCTTCAGGCAACTGCTCATTCTTTAGACCTTACTCCCACCTCACTACTGCAAAATGGCATTTGGATGTGGGAGGCAGTTTAGTGCATTTTTATGGAGGTTTGGGAGGAGTCCTCTGATCCATTTGCTCTATTCTAGATCATCCAGCCCTGGATCCCCATGTGGGGTGGCCAGGTGGCTTCTGGTCTAGTCCCTCACTAGACCTCACCCCAGGAAGGGCAAATGGTTTTATCTGGCCTTCTGAGGGAGCAGGTGTTATTACCACCAGCCTCTGTCTTGAAGTCTTAGCCCTCCACTGTCTCTTTTCATGAACCAGGCTTTTTCCAGGCCACCTTTGCTCTCGACTTGGTTCATGGTCTGCTACATAGGAGCCCATCTATTAATATAAACTGAATGCCAGCCCTTCAGCTTGCTGCAAAATCCAATTTGGATATCAGAAGTTCAACTGAAACTCTTTCTCTTCGTTTGGCAGAATGGTAAGCAACACCGCTGAATTTGGATTTCTGAGCCATCACTTACTAGATTTGTGACCTTGGGTAAGTTCTGTAGGCTCTCTGTGCCTCAGTTTCTTCACCAGTAGAACTAATAATAGTACTATCTGCATCGTAGGGTTGTTGTGCAGAGGACAGGAGTTTGCACATGAAAGTCCTTAGAACAGTGACTGACACATAGTAAGCCATATACAAATGTTGACTATTATTATCTGAATTTCTCTTGGAACACTCCTAATGTATGTTTCTGGAAAGAAAGAAGGAAACTGTTGTGCGTTGGAAGGACAGGGAGTTGATGGGGAAGTCAGTTGATCAGGAAGTATAAGAAAATCGCTTAAATATATTTTCAAACTATCATCTCCTTATGATTTATATGAAAGGTAAGGAAAAACAGTATATAATTAAGTACTAAAGTTTATTCTGTGTATTGTAGGCACGGCCAGTATTCAGATACAGGAGAGATGAGACGAATTTTAGTCGTGTATTCAGGGAGTTTTTATGGAGGTCCAGCATGAGAATGATTTGGGTGAAAAGATGGGGATGCAGAGCCTGAAAAGTTTAAATGGAAGGATCTTTAGGCAACATGTGAAACCAGGTGGGCTTTGTTATTGTCTTCGGTGACTTCCTGATTTCATTCCTTGGGAATGATTTCACAAGAATAAGAGGGAATGAACTAACAATGTCTCCTCTCAGGGCAGTACGATTAGGTTGAGTCTGCATAAACTTGAGTATGTGGCAACTGACAGGCTAACTGGAATGTTGATTAAGAGCTACCAGTGATATTTCTTCTGTAATCTGATTCCGTGAAGATGAGGTTTATTCCAAGACCTTTCTTCTTCCATTTTAAAAGAAATAGGGGGACTGGCGTGCTCAGAGCAACTCCAAAACTCACCAGTCTGTGAAGGGAAAGGTTTTCTTTTTCCTTTGTTCTGTTACCTCATCTTTATCTTT
The DNA here is from genome assembly GCF_023721935.1 of Panthera uncia. Taxonomy (NCBI): domain Eukaryota; kingdom Metazoa; phylum Chordata; class Mammalia; order Carnivora; family Felidae; genus Panthera; species Panthera uncia. The sequence continues at coordinate 155,896,237 of NC_064811.1, forward strand.
CTCCCAGCCCAGATGCTGACCTTGAAGACGCTTTATGTTACCCTTGAGTTTCCCTCAGGCTTCTCTTTGCCTTACAATGGACTCAAGTCCAGAATGAATCTTAAGTGATTTGCTAAGAAGAAACGACTTACAGGAAGAATATTGTGCAGCCCCTTCCTGACCTTAAATCCTCTTAAACCGCCAAGAACAGGACTGCGGTGCATTGAGTCTAGGGCTAAACATTACTCTTGGCAAATAAAAAAATAACAACAACAACAACAAAACATGAGTGAATATCCTTTCTAAAATTAACCGAGGCCTCCTGACACTTGCTGTGGCTTCTTTTATTTGTGTTTGGAGGATGCCAAAGGAAAGGTAATTGAGGAGTGGGTTATAATTTAATCACCCAGCACAATCCTTTCTTCTATTTATAGCCATGTGAAAAATGTGAGCAAGCCCTTCAGTGATTCTGCTTTCATTATGGGAAAGCCCAAAAATCAGGAGCCCAACTTTCTACCTAGAGCTCCAACAATTCCACTGGGCTGTAGTGCATTAAGCTTGATAGTCTGTGTTTGGGTGTAAATGAGTGTTACTATCTATATGCTTGCCTTCCTGAGAATCTCTCTAAAAATCTTATTTTTAGGAGGAGGAAGAAATCCATGGAGTAACGAAGTCTATCAGCAGGAATTCTAATCTCATTTTAGAATTCTTTAGAATCTGTCATTGAAAAGGCAGACTCACCAAAATTCCATCAAGGGGGCTTGCCAAAATCCCAGCAAGTGTCCTGAGAACTGCCAGAGGAACACTAGTTATTAGACAGATTTTAATTTGTGCAAATCCATTAACAAAAATCTCTAATTAAAAAAAAAAATCAATAGATGCCTGTGACATTAACCAGCAAAATCTAATAGAGGACCATTAAAATTTTTTTCTATTCAATTAACTTGAACACAACATGATGGACTCAACAGATACTTTAATTAGATGCATATGAAAAGAAATTTTGCAAAATTAAATAGACTCTCTATTTGCAACTGATATGAGGAGAACTGCAGTAAAAGATTTGCTCAAATCCCTAATGACTGGTAATTTCCTTGAGAGGGACATGAATTCTTAGACAACATCCTTACAAATCAATCCTTCCCCAAGAGGCTGTCCTTTGTCAAGAAGTAGAGCACTGTGCTGCCTGTTTCTTTTTCTGTTCTTTTTTTCTGGGTGAGATATTCATGTGGAAAGCACAAAAGGTACGCTTCCGGGGACTGTTTACCAGAATCACTATTCCATGCTCCTCACAGTAAAAAAATAGCCCCAAATATATGGCTCTAATTTACAGGGTAAACACGTGTCCAAGATTGTCCTAGACTGTCTCAATTTATGCCTGTTGCCTTGGCATAGTTATTAATAGCACTCTTTTTTGCTCTAAATAGTGTCTTGGTTTGGGCTATAAATTATACAGTCATCCTACTAATCCATCAACCATCCCCACTATCTATTTCACACTACTAAGGTACCCTTCTCAACTCTTGTCAGAAATACAGGATTTCCCTGCTCAAAGCGGTTGAAATTTTGGAAGTTAAGAAGTACTCATTGTTGTCTACACAAGAGGCAAGCAAGCACATTCATCACCCCCCTCCATTAGTTGTCTTCTTTTTCCACCCTGCCTCCCACCCCCAACTTTACCCTCAACTATTTTACATTTAGGATTAGTGTTAACATCTTGTGAGATGAACTTGACATAATTCCCACCATAGCAGTTTTCAAATCCTAGATGATTCTATTCTTTTTAACTTCAAGCATTATCTTCCTCACCTAAACTAATTGATATATTACACATACGGTAAAACATTGGATTGTGAGTAACTTGCTCTGAGAGTATTCCACAAGATGAGCAAACGTTTCTAATAATATTTAACTTGATAAATGAGCGATGTCTTGAAATACGAGTAGTATTTAACGCTGAAGGTCACACGACAACAACTGAGCCAATGGTTCTTCTCTCTCTCTTTCTTACTGCAGGATTGTGAGCGATAGTATTCCAGGCTCAGATGCTGTGTCTCAGCTATGGTGTTTGGCAGAAATCACTGATTTTTCAGAACATTGGAGGGTGCCCACAACTGGCACTAGTGTATTTTTTCTGACTTCAAAGCATCTGTGGACAATCCTTTGCTTTTCCATACAAGAGTAAGTTTACGAATGCTTTTGCTTCATTCTAGGACAGGCTGCCTGCGATAGAGAGCTTTTCCTCTGCTACCTTATGGCCAGTTACATTAAATACAGACAAGAGTCTATTAATACTGTACTGTAGTCAACATCTGTTAGTGATAGTGAAAGTCATCTTACACAATAACCCTCCTCTCTCTTGTCTCCTTTCAAACCAGCCACGAAGGTTTTCAAAAGTAAGTGCAGGTTAATTTGTTTATTTTTCTTTATATTTAGTATTTTATTTATTATTTTGTATTATATTAAAGTATTGTAATCATTTTCCTATGAATATTTTGGGGTTGTGGAATGAATTCTCCGAGTTTCCATTATTTCTTATGAGGAAATTCGCTTTGATATACAAATGTTTTGGATTATAAGCATGTTTCCAGAACGAATTAGGCTCGCAAACCAAGGTTTTATTGTCCTTGGAATGGAAAGCTATACACAAAATGTTGGATTGTCCTTCTGTTAGCCAGTCTTCTCACTGACTCCCAATGATGCTTGCTTCCTGATGTTCACACTCTTGCGTGGGCTTGTACCAGGATTGGTTTTTGTGACCAGTAAATGATAGTTTGTGATTCTAAGATTAGCTAATAAAATTTTGCTATTTCCATTTTGTATGTCCTATTGCTGACCTTGTCTGTCTCTCAGATTACTTGCTTTGAGGACGACATGTTGTGAGCTATGTTATAAACAGCCATATCAAGAGGCCCACATGGCAAGGAGCTGAAATGTCTCATCAGCCACAGCAAGGAAGCAATACCTACCAACAGCCACATGAGCAAGCTGGGTCCAGTTGGGCCCTAAGATGACTGCAGTTTGGGTCAACAGTTTAACTGAAACTTAGTAAGAAACCCCCAAGATCGGACCTCCTAGATTCCTAACCCTCAGACACTGGGTGAGATAACAAATATCTATTGTTAAAAAGTGCCAAGTTTCAAGAGAATTTGTTATGTAGCAATAGCTAACGGATTCAGCGAAAACCCCTGCCTCCTGGGGAGATGGCATCAGGCAAGGTTAATACGGTGCCCAGAAAAGACAGTACTGGACTTGGGAACTAAAGGAGATTACATGGGCATAACCCATCCATCTGATAATTCAACAAATATTTCTTGATCACTTACAATGTGCCGGGTACTGTACTAGACCCTGCACTAGGTACTAAGGGCATGGGAATGTGCCAACGCTGTAGGAATGAGTACTTGCTTTCGTGAGGTTTAGAGTCTAGTAAAATCTGAGGAAAAAAAAAACAACATAGAACAATTGCTAATCAGTTTCTGAATACATGACTGTCTGAAAGGACAAGTACGTGAAAGTGGATATAGGGCCAATAAGTGTCAAATGTACTGTGAACATTAAAACTCTTACTGCTACTATTTGATTTATACATGGCAAGTATATACCACTCAAAAATCAAATGGTTCACTTGGACAACAGATAAGAAAATTGGACCCTTGTTCATATATTTGGGAATTGATTTTCCCCAGTTTGGAGAGTAACCACAATAAAACTGCGATGTTTATTGCTAAGAAAACTTTCTAATAGAAGGATGTGTTTTAGTTAAATAGCGAACACACGAGGATAAATTTACCTAGTATTAATTTACATGTGGGCTTCACTAAGAAGCAGAGTGAAAAGCAGGCAGTAAGGGAAACTAGCCCTGAAATTTGGGTATAGCTTTTTAATTTGATCTTTAAAAATAAGAGCCATGGCTATTTAATCTTAAACTCCAGGATCACCACTGGCTTCTCTAATGGTTTGAAAGAAGCAATTTACTGCCTCATATTTCTATTAACGCACATTTGAGGGAGATAATAATACTTAGATAGCTGTACAAGGAAGATTTCAAAAATAAATCTCAGTGTGGGATGCAACTTATGCCAGAGAGTTATCACCTCTCAGGAGGTAAGAGAGAAGAAGGATTTGCCTTTGCCTTTCCTGTGCTGTGTCATCAGGGCTGTGAGGAAATTCTTGGCTGTGATTGTGTGATCCGCATTCAGTGAGTCTCGGTTCTCCCTCTTTTCAGAGGCAGGTTGATTTTCTTGTGCGACAGGGCAGGACGTCCACCTGCGGTACCATGGATGTCCTTGCTCTGCACACTAATGACGAATCAGTGCCGACAAATCCAGAGTAATCACCATCCTTTTCATCTTCCCTGCTCTCCCCAAAGTTTCAACTAATAATAATAACCATTCTAAAGCTTTCTCATGGGAAACTCGGGCTTGACTGGAAGGGAAATCAATTGTTCTTAGGACAGCTATTATTGTAAGAATTAATCACCGCTATTTGCAATTACTGTACCGTACAATTATCACTAATATTTATGCCGCTTTGACTGCTGCTAGGGACCGCGTTGCCTTTGCCGGTATTAGTTCAGAACAGAGAGGCAGAGCGGAAAAATAAATGAAACCAAAGGCTGGCAATGACAGGTTGAAAGGATCCGATTCTCCCACTGTCAGGCCAGGATGTATTAAAGCTACTGCCTGCTCAAGTCACAACAGCAACCCACTCAGGGTTGCAAGTTTTCCTTTGAAAGAGAAGAAAGGAACTCAAATGGGTTTGAGAGGATACAAATTAGAATCATTCTCAGCCTTAAAAATCTATTTTCTGAGCCTTCATAATTCAGTTCTTCTGAAGCATATGATTCGTTGTCACAGAAAAAAAAAATTCTGAAATGAGCATCTCGCAATGCACCCATTGGACGCTTCGTGGTGACTCACCCTGTCTGTGCCAGTGAGAAACTTTTGGTTCAGCATGGAGGGGAATGTTTAAGATTTTAGGCATCTGGTTTCACTAAGCAATAAACAGATGACAAGCCTTTGTTTTCCTCATCTGTTTGTCCAACATCCATTTATAATTGAAAGATATTTCAAAATTGTTATGTTCTTATATTTTAAATAACTTCAGACTTGGAAAAAAAATTGACAAAACTGTATTAAAATATCTGTACCGTCTTCACCCAGATTCTCCCAAATCACAGGGTATTATCCAAATTAGGAAATTCACATTGAAACAGTAGGATTATCTAATCTACAAAGCCGCAAATTTCATCAAGTTTTCCATTAATGTCCTTTTTCCCCAATCCAGGATCAGATCCAGGATCCAAATTGTACGCAGTCTACCTAGTAATCTGGAACTAGCCTCATTGTTTTTTGGTTTTTTTTTCAAAGTAGTGTCTGATTATTTGTAAAATGTCTCTCAATTTGGGTTTCCTTGAGGTTGTTCTCAAGATTAAATTCAAGTTACACATTTTGGGGGCAGAAGTAGCACAGAAATGAAGTTGCATCCTTCATAGTGCATCCTATCAGAAGGCACGTGATATTATCAGTGAAGCCTTTTTTTTTTTTTAATTAAGCTTTTCTTTTGAGATAAGTGTAGATTCACGTTGCAGTTGAAAAAAAAAATAATACAGATAATCTCCATATACACTTTACTAGTTCATGCCCATGTTAACAGCTTCGAAAACCGTAGCTCAATATCACGACTAGGATATTGACGTTGACGGACAAGAAATAGAACATTTCCATCAACACGAGGATACCTCTTTTTGCCCTTTTGTAGTCACACACACTTCCTTCCTCCCTCATCCTCTTAATCTATGGCAGCCACTACTATGTTCTCTATTTTTATAACTTTGCCATTTCAAGAATGTTTTGTAAATGGTGTCATATATTATATAACCTTCGGGGACTGGTTTTCTTCCATTCAGTGTAGTTCTCTGAAGACTCGGCCAGGTTGTTGCACATGTCAATAGTTTGTTTCTTTTTACTGCTGAGTAGTACGTCCCAGCGTGGATGTACCGCAGTGTAACTATTCAATCGTTGAAGGACATTTAGGTTACTTCAGTTTGGGGCTATTAAGAATAAAGCTGCCATAAACATTTCTGTACAGGTTTTCATGTGACCATAAGTTTTCTGTGACGAATGCCCACAAGTGCAGTTGCTGGGTGATGTGGTAGTCAGATATTTAGTTGTTTTTTAAGAAACTGCCAAACTGTTTCCCAAAGTGGCTGTACCACTTTATATTTTGAACTTCCTTGTATGAGTGATCTAATTTTCCACATATTTACTAGCATTTGGTATTGTCACTATTTTTATTTTAACCATTCTGATAGGTGTAGGGATAACTGACTGTGGTTTTAATTTGCAGTTTGCTCGTGGCTAGTAGGGTCTAGTATCTTTTCTTATGCTTATTTGCCGTGAGTATATCCTCTTTGATGAAATGTGTGTTCATGTCTTTTGCCCATTTTCTAATAAGATTGTTTTGCAGTTATGTTTTGAAAGTTCTTTACATAGTCTAGATATTAGTCTGTTGCTGGTTATGTGGCATGCAAATGTGTTATCCCAGAACCTAATCTGTATTTGCATCCTCTTAACCGGATCTTCTACAAAGAAAAAAGGTTTTAATTTTGATGAAACTCCATTTATCCATTTTTTTCCTTTTACAGATCACGTTTTTTCTGTCAAATCTAAGACTTCTCTGCTCAGCCTTAGATCTTGAAGATTTTCTCATATTTTTTCCCAAAAGTTAAAACTTTTTTATTTTTTATTTTAAAACTGTTTTATTTTTTCACTCAAGTCCATAATCTATTTTGGGTTAATTTTTGTCTCAGGTGTAAGACTTAGATGAGGGTCATTCTTTTTTTGGAGGGTGGGAGTGCAGGAATGCCCACTTGCTTCCCTACCAGTTTGGCAAAGCTATTTTCATTTCTTTGAATTGCCTTTGCATCTTTGTTTACAATTAAGCTAGGCGGTTTCCTTCAGGGCTGTTTCTGAGTTCTCTGCTTCATACCATTATTGCATGTGTCTCTCCTTTTTTTTTTCTTTTTAAGTTTATCTATTTTCTGAGAGAGAGAAAGAGTGAGCTGGGGCACACACACTGCGAATCGGTGTGGGGGGTGGGGGGCAGATAGAGGAGGGCCAGAGGATCCAAAGCAGGCTCCGTGCTCACGGCAGAGGGCCAGATGTGAGACCGGAAGTCAGGAACTGTGAGACCAGGACCCCAGCCAAAGTCGAATGCTTAACCAACTGAGCCACCCAGACACCCCCGTGTCTCTCCTTTTACCAGCACCCGAAGGCCTGATTCCTGTGGCTATATACACTGAGACTAAATCCTCCCTTTATTCCTTTTCAAGTTATTTCTTTCTATGCTGGTTCCTTAAACCTTCCATGCAAATTTCAGAATAATCTTATTTATAATATCTACTAAGTATCTTGCTGGTGTTTTGATAGGAACTATGGTAAACTTGTACATCAATCTAGGGAGAACTGACATCTTTACTAAATTGAGCCTTCTAATCCATGAACACAAGATGCCTCTCCATACTTAGATCTTTATTCCTTCCATGAGAGCACTTTGGTGGTTTCCAGCATGCAAGTTCTGTAGTCAATTTGTGAAATTCTCACTTATTTCATTTGCTTTTTGAGTTTACAAAAGGTACTATGGCTTTTGTTTTTTTTAATATTTATTTTTTTTTTTTTTTGAGAAAGAGAGAGAGAGAGAGAGCAGGGGAGGGGCAGGGAGAGAGGGAGACACAGATCTGAAGCAGGCTCCAGGCTCTGAGCTCCGAGCTGTCAGCACAGAGCCCAAGGTGGCGCTTGAACTCTTGAACCGCAAGATCATGACCTGAGCAGAAGGTGGACACTTAACTAAGCCACCCAAGCGCCCCAACAAATGGCAGTATGTTTTGAATTTCAATGCTCATGTCTTCATTACCGGCATACAGACATACAACCCATGGAATAAACGTGCAAATGTATTTTGATATTGCTCAAGGTGTGTCTTCAGGAGAAACTCCTTAGAAGCAGGCTTATTGGGCCAAAAGGTGGGTGAACAGAGTTATGCTAAATGTGGCCAAATTCCTCCCCTGTAGGATAGCACTGGTTTATATTTTGCATTTCCACGATAGTGTATGAGAGGGGCTTATTCCCGAAAGCCCCACTAACAGAATACATTGCCAGCCTTGAAAAGGTTTTGCCAATCTGACAGATGATGAACTGCATTTCGGGATAGTTTTGATTTTGTGTTTCTATAATTATGAGTGAGGTGGTACATATATTTGTATACTTAAGGGCCATTGTTTAATACTATTGAGAATAGTCTGATCCTGTATTTTTTCATTTTTATATGAAGATTTTGGTCCCTTTTCTCTCAATTTTAAGGATTTTACATATTGTTAGGGTATCAGTGTATTTTGTGTGTTACAAATGCCTTCTCCTGATTTCCCAGTGGTCTTTTCACTTTGTGGTGCTTTTATTTATTTATTTATTTATTTATTTAGAGCACGTGCATGAATGGGGGAGGGGCAGAAAGAGAAGGAGAGAGAGAATCCCAAGCGGGGCTTGATCCCATGAATCATGAGATCATGACTTGCCGAAATCAAGAGTCAGATGCTTAACCAATTGAACCACCCAGGCGCCCAGATTTTTTTTAAACATGCTTTTTAATCATATCATCAAATTTATAATATTTTCTTTGATTATCTTTGAATTTTAAGTCCTATTTAAAAAGCCTTTCCCCACACTGAGGTGAAAGAGTAATTTATCCATGTTTTCCTTCAGTACTTGATGGTCTTATTTTTCACACTGAGATCTCTGATCCTTTTAGTTTATTTTTGTGAACGGTATGAGGTACGGACCCAGTTTTATCTTTTTCCCAGTGGCTGCCCAGTGGTTTTATATTAAAAAGTGTATTGTTTTGCCAGTAATTTGAGATGCCAAGCCTGTCATATACCAAATTTCCACATGTACCAACATCTATTTGGGGACATTAAATCCACTGGTCTTCATACTCCAGTATCATACTATCAAACATCCATTTGCCAATACTCTGTGTCTCACTTCCTTGCTGAAGAATGTAAGCCCGTGGCCTGCCTTCTGAAATATGGTAGGTTGCTGGGAAGGACATGGGTCCGTGGGTCTGTCCTATCGCACTTCCACTGGCTCGTGACTTTGTCTTCTTCACTTTCAAAGACACGGTTTCTAACAGTTATGAATTAGGATGACAACATATATTTCAGATGCTTTTAAGGATTAACTAAAGCAATGTATGTGAGACTTCACTGTTAACTCTTATTGTTATTAGTATGCACAGTGCAGCATATATGATGGTATTTAAGAGGCCAGGTCCTGTAGTTAGGCAGAGATGGGGTCCATTCTCCTCCTGAGCATATGACTTTAAGCAAGGTAACTTAACCTTTCCGAGTCTTACATTTCGCATTCTGAAATGCAGATAATAATTATAACCATATGATGAGGTTATAAGGATTTGTTCGGATACTATATGTAGAGCACTTAATAGTGTCTGACATACAGTTTTTATTTGATTAATATTAGAGATTTGCCTTTATTGATCTACAGATATTGCTAGTAACTTTTGAAGTTAGAGAATATTCCATTTCAGAGATTCAAAGGGGTTTGCAGACGTTATTCTGTGTACACTTCACATTCAAGGAAGCATACGTTTCAGTGAAATTCAACATAGTTGGTAATCAGTTTCATGTAAAAATATGTAAATAAAGAATTTGCCTTCTAAGATGGCCTTAAAGAATTGCTTGCTTAGCACCCTGTAGACACACTGCCAGTCTCTGTTGCCCTGGCCACGTGTATTTTGTGGCATTCTCGCCTGGTCTAGAACACATATCAGATAGCTAGACTCAATTGTGGTAGCAAGCCTTCCACAGACAGCATTCCCCGGGGGAGATGCCACATGCCTTTCCTTTCAAAGATCTTTCTACTTTGGGTCAGTGTCCATTTCACATTTTGGATCACATAGCCAGGCCCTGAACTTTCTAGAGGCAAATTTATAGAAGTTCTTCATTATAGATGATTCATGCTTTCTACCACGTTCATATTGCTCTTTTCTGCAGAGGGTTAATTTTAAGGGAAATAAAACAAGCCCAAATGTTTCTATTTATTAATGAGCTTTTCAGCTCAATGTAAACCTTGTTATTATTGATTGCCCCTCAAAGACATTAATTTATCATAGGCTTAATTCTATATGGAGACTTCTCAATTATAGTATCTCTCCTTCTTTACATACTTGAGAGTTCTGACAGATTAAACATGTGTTTCCTGTCACTCCTTCATCTCTCCTAACCTTGTTTCCCCAGCCTTCTGCTTTGGCTAACCATAGGCAGTATTTGGGCATCTTTCCTCTTGAAACCCATGAAACTTATCCTTTATTAATACCTCTTGGCATCCAACAACTTCAAGGTAATAGGAGAACAGGGATGGCATTAATAATTTAGAATTGAATAACTAACCAGAACAGAACAGGCCACTTTCCTTCACCTGCTCACCCTCTCTTGGCAGCATGGGGGAACTGTCTGTGCCAAGCAAAATGGGGCAAGGGCACTGACTGGAAAGGCAGAGATGGATCAACAAATCAGAGCAAGAAGGTCAGTTGGGTTTTCTGATCTCTGCTTTCTATGTTTCAGCCCCCGCCCCTCCCCCAAATGAAAGAATTCTTCCTAAAGCTATACATGAATAACAAGGGATCATAAAGATTATCTAGCTTTGTGCTTTCTTATTCAGATGACAAAACTGAGATTCAGAGAGATAAAGTAATTGATCCTAGGTCACACAGGGACCTAATGAATGGTTCAGGGCCCTTTCTAGCACAAAATAGAGTCGTTTTGGAAAGGCAATTTAAAGGAGGCATCAGATGTCCTGAAACTAAGATTTTCACGTGAGTTTATCCTGGTAGAATTTTCAAGTTTGACACTTAATCATACCAGAGAAAAGAAAATGTGTGAAGCCATTTATAAACATTTCTGCAAGATTCTCATTAACACTGTGATGGTTTTCTTCTGAACTGCTAGGCATGTATGACACATTTAACCTGCCTCCTGGATTTGCAGGATCCCTCAAGCTCACATTGTATTTCAACTTGTCCCCTTGTGCACTTGATTAATGACATACATCCATACCAATCTGCTGGGCGTTTTCATATATGAATTTAAACAATTAACTTACAATTTATTCTCAGAAGAATCTACCCAACTAGAATTAAGTCCATTGCTAATAGGGACTATAAGTTTTAAATCTTTCTAGCCCCATAGCACCTAGTTTATTGTTCATGCCTTAATAAATGCTCCATAAGTACATGTTAATCCATTGAGGAGTGGTCATTTTCATGAGTGTTTATGACTAGTCCACTTCTCACCCTGAATTACAGTGGATTTAGAAAAACAACTCTCTTGTGTGAGCAATTTTAAGTTCTGGAAACAGACGAACCCCTTCGTGCCCAAGGATCCTCCTGGGAAACCTTGCATCCCCTCCAGTATTAATTAATTATTTCCCGGTTTTAAAAAAATTCTTTCAGGTTTACACTTAGGCCTTTCAATCTCAAGGCACTTACAAACTTGTGTGTACAGTTGTAACTGTTATTTTAATCCATTACTGAAAATGTTCATATCCTATTAGAGAAGGCAGCCGATGCAAGAAGAAAGTTGTGGAACAGGTTCATTCCGAGTGATGATCTGTGTTCTGATACTGTAGAAAATCCTATAATGCATTAAAATGTTTCCAATAAGGCCTAATGAATACATTACAGTGAAAAATAATTCAATCTGTCCCAATGATTGATTTGAATCACAAGATACAGACTGGCAGCTGAGTCACTTTTTTCTGTCTCCCAAATATTTTCCATGCAATGAAGATTAATCCCTTCTATTCTGTTGAAGAAATAATAGAGTCATAAAACATAACAGAACAAGAGGAAGTTGACAAAGTGTATGTTTGATTAATTGCCTTAATAGATTATAGGTGCTGACTGAAGTGTTTCTTATTTCTCAATACCCAATTTTCTATCTTGGAAGAAGTAATGCAAAACATATGTATTTACCAACCCCCAACTCTATGAACAAAAACTGAAACACAAAATGCATGTGCCAGAAGTACTCAAAGTGTGAAAAAGTCTACTATCTATTTAGAGTTTTAAGGTTATGACAGGCTGATTGGGTTGCCTTGGCAGCCAGGACAGGAGGACAGTTGATCAGAAGGCCTTTGGACTCTCTCTTCTCAAGTGATGTCTGGCTTCTCTCTGGCAAAATAGCAGGTTCAAATTTCTCAGAGCAAACACAAGAATCATCATCAGTGGTACCTGCCCCTGAATTTTCTTAGCCCTGGTCTCAACCCAGATGGGCTTTGTCATGGGACCCTGTGAGGTTCTCATGGGTAAGAAGATGGGACACACTCAAGAATTGGCTGCTAGCTGCATTCATTTGGTGGGGGCAATACCATTTAAAGTTATGACTTTCAGAACCTTTTCTCTTCTGTTCATGTTACAATCCTAAACTATGTGACTTTTCCTCTCTACCTGAAATTCATTCTTCTATTCATTTACATTTCTCATTTGTCTACCATGTGATAGGCCTTGTAATAGAACAATTAACATGAGATGCATGATAGTTGTTTCAGAGAATTTATAGCTTATTTACAGAAACAGACATTTAAATGTGTCATTTCAATAAACTGTGATGAGTATTATGATAGTGGGTACATAGGCGCTATGGGAACATATATCAGCGATGAGTGGACCTAACCTTCTCTAGAAGGTTAAGGAATATAGATCATTTGTAGATGGAGAAGTTTAAGCTAAAATATAAAAATTTAGAAGGAGCTAGCAAGGCAAAATGGTATCATTGGATGGTGGGTGGATGGTGTGGGAGCTGTCCTCTACTTTCTTCCTTATTCAAAAAACCTAATGTTGAAAGTTCCCATTTTAGTAATTCTGGAGTAGCTGGTATGAAACAAACCCTCCCACAGAGAGCAGTTGTAAGCTCTGGATAAAATATAAAAAAGCAGCTATTTAAAGTCACCTAGGAGAAGTAAGAAGATTCACTCCCGAACGAAGGAAATCTCACTGGGTAAGGTCCATGATGTTACAGATTTTCCCCTGAGGGCGCACATTGCTGGACAGTTAGATATCAAAAAGAACACATTGGTCTTTTTGGCTAGAGGTGGCTGAAAATCAAAGGGGAACAAAATCTCTCATGTATTCCCATGAGCCACAGAGAAGTTGCCCAATTCTGTTTATAAGAACTCCTTGAAAACTGGAGTGACCCTTGAACTGCACATGTGCAGGGAAGATGACAAGATGCCCAGAAGAAAGCAACAGATTTTCCAGGTGAAAAATATGAGCAAGAGATTTCAGCTGCTGAACGACACAGGAGATAAAAAGTTTGGAATCTGAGTCATATCAATTTAAGAAGTCTCCAAGAGATCTGTTCTGGTTGTAAATTTAAGCTTTTAGAGCCCTGGTTACTCTGAAGTTTAAGTCTGGAGCCTGGACTTTGCCTTCTCTGCCCTGGCTTTGGAGGAGAGAAGATATTTTTTTTTTTGTATGTTACCAACCAGGCGCCCTAGCTTTCACCCTTAGTTTTCAATTGGCTATTGATTGCCCTCAGCTTTTTATTAGCTTTTTCCAGAGCTCAACTTACCCACCTGGTTCTATTGTCATTGTTTCATATTTCTCAAATTCTTGATAAATTATACCAGTTTTTACAGGGACTCTCTATGATCCCTGACCACCACCAAGGGGATCCTCCTTGCTACCTGGCGGCAAGTGACCCTGCTCAAAAATGTCATCTCATCGGCTGCTGTCCCTGACCACCCAGTAACAACTACCTCCATTGAGAAGTATATTCTCAGACAGCCTTTAGCATGCAGGATGTTTGCGGATGCCCCTGTGATCACACTTACAAAAGAAAGGGACCAGAAGCTGGATTTGATAGAAGTTGAATATAATGCTTTAGCCAACCAGAAACTTTGAAACTGAAAAGGCTCTTCAGAATTGTTCCCCGCTAGGACAAGATGACCAGGTCTTTAAACACTATATGCAATACCATAGACAGTATATAGACCATGCCACGAAAGTCTGTAATTTGTATATTGTGGCTCCCTGCAGTCTAGGCAACTCCCAAAGGAGCTGACAGCTAAAGGCTGTCTGCTAACAGCACTCACAGAGGTGGAGTCAACAGGTGCCTTGACCAAAATGGATTTGGGGTGGTTTATCATAGTGTTCAACACAATCTATATCCATCTCCTTGGCCCCTGTAGTGATAAACTTAATGGTAAAAGCTGACATTCTAAAAATAGCAGGATGGAAATTTATATATATATGTGTGTGTGTGTGTGTGTGTGTGTGTGTGTGTACATATATGTGTATATATATATATACACACACATGTATGTATATATACACATATATGTACACACACACACACACACACACATATATATATATATATATAAAGGCTGGTTCTTTGAACCCTAGAAACATCAGCTTAGGAAATCTTATTAGGATATTATACATCTCATCATCATGGCCATTGTTAGCTGGCTTTTTTGTTACTGGAAACTGAAAACAATTTAACAAATCAGGGAGAGAGAGAGAAGGGCAGGTATCAGGCTGAAGGCAGAGGAAGCATCTTGTGAAATAGCCAAGACTGTGAGGGAACACACATCTTTTGAAGAACTGACACAAGTCTAGTATGGGTGAAGTATATAGTGTGAGGATAGACAGAAAATAAATAAAGCCGAGGAAGTAAGTAGGGGTGAAAATCATGGATGCCTCTCAAACTTCACTGTGGAGTTAATTTTATCCCAAGGGCAAAGGAAAGCAATAGTGAGGTTTTAAGCCGGAGAGTGATATATAATAAGGTTGCGCTTTTGAAAGATCTCTCCAGCTCCACTAAGGAGTTTAGGTTGGAGAGGCCAAAGCAAGACACAGGGAGACATTTTAGGATGTGATTTCTCTAATCCTGGTGAAAGGGAGCTTGGAACATAGTGGTAGCAGTGTGGATGGAAAAGAAGTGGGCGGAACAAGACCATTTAAAGGTTGGAACCAATTACACTTGGTGACCAATTTGTTAAGGAAAACATTGCAATTGGGATGATTTCTTTGATCCTGGCTTGGGCACACCTTCAGTTGTAGCCCAACAGACAGGTATAGGCATTGGGCTCCAGAGCCAGACAATGTGTTCCCTTCCCCATACGTACTTCTTTGCTGGGTGCCTTTTACCAATTTTCACCATTCTGTAGTTTTCACATCTGTCAAATGTGGTTAAGTGTCAACCTTAGAAGCTTGTGTGCAGAGTAAATGAATTCATAGAGGTAAAATACTTGTCCATAGTAGCTTCCCAATAAATAGTAGGCATTATTATTGGGGATCCCACTCTGGTTTCCCTATTCCTGCTTCTTGTTTGCTTTTTAAACCTTGCCAGTTTTGGTGTTTTCAGATCCCAATGCAATAACCCATTCTGTCACTTGTTTCTTTCATGATGACTTATTTTGGCATTCCTGATGCCCTGGACAGCCCCATTAGCTCCCTTACACCATGCCAGTGGGAGAGAAAATGTTATTGTAGGAAAAGAACTTCCTGATAGAAGCTGTTTTGATTTAAACTTGTGTTTATTGGGGCACCTGGGTGGCTCAGTCGGTTGAGTGTCCAACTTCAGCTCAGGTCATGCTCTCACAGTTTGTGGGTTCAAGCCCTATATCTGGCTCTGTGCTGACAGTGAGAAGCCTGGAGTCTGCTTTGGATTCTGTTCAAGCCCCTCCTCTGCTTGTTCTCTCTCTCTCTCTCTCTCTCTCTCTCTCTCTCTCTCTCTTTCTCAAAAATAAGTAAACATTAACCATTAAATGTCCCTTTCACTTTTTTGCTCTAACTAAAACTGACTTGCTCCACAACACCGTTTAACCTGCAGCATCTCAGGTGTACATTGCTTTTTTTCCCCCATAAGAGACATAACTTGAAGCCTAGGATTGGGGTAGGATTCCCCCCGTGTTTTCCATAGATGCTTCCAAACTACATTTCCTACTCTCTCCTTCAAAACTCATTATTGTATGTGTCATCAGAATTTGCCATTACTATTCTTTTCACTTTCATTGCCTGATCTCCTAGTGACTCCCCTTCCTTAATTTATAATTTCAACATATTGTTCACTGTCTCCTTATCAATGATACTTTCAGTATTAATTCTCAGAGACTTTAAAATATATGTAGATGGTCTCATGGTTCTGGACCCCACTAGTGTTAAATTCTATCCTACCCTTATATGTAAAATACCCACTCCTATAACAATCATCAGTGACTACATTCCACTAAAATCTTTGCTTAAAAGATAATCATGGGAAGGGGGGCGCCTGGGTGGTGCCCAAACAGTCGGTTGAGTGTCTAACTCATGATTTCGGTTCAGGTCATGATCTCATGGTTTGTGAGTCTGAGCCCTGCATTGGGCTCTGCACTGACAGTGCAAAGCTCACGTGGGATTCTCTCTCTCTCCCTCTTTTTCTGCCCTGCCTCCACTTGTGCTCTCTATCTCTTTCACAATAAATAAATAAACTTAAAAAAAAATAAAGTTTAAAAAAATAAATAAAAATTAATCGTGTACTATCCTTCAATTCACTTCCACTAGTCCTCCCACGCCAACAACTTTATGCTCTTGATGAGGTCTTCTGTCTATTGACCTTTCCCCATTTTAACTTTCCGATACTTTATCTTCTTCCTTTCTTCCTAACCCAGTCTAGAATTCACAGTCAGGAAAGCCCCTAACTCTCTAATCCTTCCTCCTGACACATTCTATTTCTCTCCACTCTACTTACTTCATAGCACTTCAACCTCATTTAAATCCAAACATGTGCTTCCTTCATATTTGCATATGGCCCACTGAATGCTGCCCAAGGGAAAAACAAAATGACAGACCATGATGACAGGACTTACTTCAAGTTTCTGACTACAGTTCTGAAACATCATTAACATTGCCTGCTCTCCTAGTTAGACTAATTGTCCACAGTCTCAGATGACTATTTTGTAGTATTCTCCCGAATCTCCCCCTCCCCCTCTATTACTTCACCATGGACTTGATAGAGAAATTAGAGTAGCTGAGAGTTATCTCATCTTTTCACCATTTCCACCAGAAACTATTTCAATGAAAGAAGTGCATGTACTAATATTTTAGACAACCAACTTCAATTGAGCTTTGGTTTCTATCCCCATCATGTCCTATAAAGGGCTTAATTTCGGGAACCACCCTCTTCTCCCCCATATCAATTTCTCCCTCTTTATTGGACTCCCAAATTCCCAAGTCTAACCTGACTACATCTCTACACAGTGCATAAAGAACCCAGTTGTTCAGGCCAAAAGTCTGGATTTCTTTCCTTTTACCATCCTTCATATCTAATTCATCAGCAAGTCCCAAGCCCCCAGGGTAGATTTCAAAATAGTCTGAATATGACTTTATTGCACCATTTCAATGACATGGTCTCAATGACCCTACTGTCTGTTGTCAGATCTTCCTGTCTCTTTTTTGCCTCACACAGTACATTTGCCACAATATGCTCAGGATAATCTTAATAACTTACTTTAAGTAAACTTAAGAATAACTTTGGTCACAGCCTCTGTGCTGACAGCTCAGAGCCTGGAGCCTGCTTCAGATTCTGTGTCTCCCTCTCTCTCTGCTCCTCCCCACTCATGCTCTATCTCTCAAAAATGAATAAATGTTAAAAAAATTTTAAAAAAAGGATAGCTTTGATTGTATCTCTTCACTACTACTAACCCTCCAATAGCTTCTGATTATAAAAAAAACAACAACAAGTAGCACAGAGCCAATGCGGGGCTTGAACCCACAAACTATGAGATCATGATCTGAGCTGAAGTCAGAAGCTTACCCGACTGAGCCACCCAGGCGCCCCTAAACCAATCTTTTTAGTATGGTCCATGAATCCATCCTTGTCCAGGTCTCTAATCCCATCTGTCTCCACTACCCCTTCACTAGTTAGTTAATTGCACTGACCTTCTTTTTGTTCCTCTAGTACACCATTCCAAGGTCTTTGCATTTGTGTTTTCCTTTGCTCATTATTCAGATTTCACATCTAATGTCACCTTGGTTAGAGGCCTCTCCCAGCCAACCTGGCTAAAACTACTCCCCGGCATCTATGCTGTACCTAATTATTATTGTTCCATTCTGTTGTTCATATGATTTCTTGGTTCTCAACATTCTTTTATTTGTATTTTCTCCCACCCCATCATAAGCAGAGCAGATACCTACATACATTTCTTAAGGCAGATTCTCTTTCTCTCTCTCTCTTCTTCACTGCTGAATCACTAACACCAAAATAATAGTTGAAATTATTACAATATTGAAATTATTACAATATTACAAGCAATAGTTGATCACACATTGCTTGTGATCGATAAACATTTGTTGAGTGACTGAATGATGACTGACTGATATTGAAGCCCCACTATTAAAAACCTGTACTATTCAGACCTTGGGTTCATAGTTGAGAAATTAGGAAGAGGGATTAATCTAAATTTGTTCTTTTGGTAGAGGAAAAAAAACAACTCTCCATATTTAAGAAGAGACAAAGAGAGTGAACAAGCTCCACAGAGGAAATACAAGATAGATGGAAGTCACAGAGATACAGAACAGAAACATTTGAGATTTTCCTGTAAATGTCGTTCTACCCAGCTTTTTTACTAACATTGTAAGAACTTTCTCACATAATTAAAGTTCTCTGTAAACATAATAGTCAATTGTTGAATAATATTCCATTTTCTATGGAAGGACCAAAATTACTTTAACCATTCTATTGTTTATCAACATTAACTTTTTCAAAAAAGGATTTCTTCTTTTATAGATAAACATGATTCTGCATTAGTCTTTCTGAACATTTCTGATTATTTCTTTAGCATGAACTCTTAGAAGGGGAAAAAGTACTTAAAAGGGATAAATATTTTTAATGTTACCAACATTTATTACTAAATAGCTTCCTAAGATGTTTGTGTAATTTATATTCAAATAGTCTGTAACAGCAACCATTTCACAGTACCCACCAACATTAATAATATTTATTTTATTCTTTGTTCTTTTATAGGCAAAAAGGTTAATCTCAATATTTTCATTTGCATTTCTGTGATTACTAGAAAGTCATAAATATTTTAGGTATTTGCATTATTTCTTTTGCATTATGTACATTTGTATATTACACTTTCTCTTTTTGGTCTTAGTGATGTCCTCATCAATTTGCATGAAGTTTTTATGCAATAGGTTTTATATAATGGTTATAAATACATAACCATTTATCTGTTCTGTTTGTTTCAAATATCTATCGTATCTACAGGTTTTAAAATGTGTTACCTACTGTCAGCAACATTATAGGATCTAAAGGCAACAGTTAAATGTAAGGTAAAATAGAGAAGTACCTTCTTTCATAGAGTACCTTGTACTAAAAATTGGCCCAGCACCTGGGTGGCTCAGTCAGTTGAGCATCCGGCTCTTGGTTTTTGGCTCA
The DNA here is from genome assembly GCF_023721935.1 of Panthera uncia. Taxonomy (NCBI): domain Eukaryota; kingdom Metazoa; phylum Chordata; class Mammalia; order Carnivora; family Felidae; genus Panthera; species Panthera uncia. Next base: position 155,915,717 of record NC_064811.1, read on the forward strand.
GGTTATGATTTCACAGTTTGTGAGATCGAGCCCCAAGTTGGGTTCTGAGCTGACAGTGCAGAGCCTGCTTGGGATTTTCTCTCTCTCTCTCTCTGCCCCTTCCCCACTCACACTCTCACACAGTCTCTCTCTCTCAAAATAAATAAATAAACTTTAAAAAAAAATGGCCCAGGTTAAAGCAAACTAAGGTAGGAAAACTAAAGCAAAGTGAATTAAAGATTTGCCTGAATGGAGTTCAAGTGGGGCATAAAGGATTCAGGATTTTACAGGATCAAGAGGAAGTAACATTCAGTAAAGCCAGCTGCCCAGACTGAGTGTGCCAATTTTCCTAAAAAAGCAAGGTCAGTCATGGCTGAGAGACCAGGCAGAGAGTGTAAAGCAGCAATTTATCTTTTATGAATTAAGGATTAGATCATCTTTGATATTTTCAACACTTTCTTTTCAACCTGGAGCCTTTAACCTCACACATCTCTCCTCTGAAGCCATAAATATTAAGGACATCCAAAAAGATTTTTTTTTTCTAATATATGGAGAGAAGTTAGGGGAAAAGGGCAGATGCTAAAGGGAACAGAATTGAATTCCAAGGCTCTTGTGAAGCTGGGGCATTAAGAAAATATCCCCTTGAAAAGCATTTTGGTTGTAGGGAGAAAAGAGAGACAGATGTAAAGACAAAGTTAGCACTGAAACACTGCAAGCAAGAGTCAATCCAACACAGACGTGATTAGGTCTTAGCTTCCCCGGTGGGCAGACTAAATATGTTACTGGGAAAGGAAAGTCTTTAGAACTCCAACACCTGGGATGAGGAGAATCTATATTATCGTTACAAAAGCAGGCTTCTTTGGCACATGTGCAGCTTGTGATCTAGGCCAGCTGTGTGCCCCGAGAATTGGCACAGGCACAGGGACTTGTCTAGCGGGGACACCACATTTCCCAACCTGAGTTAAACACCTTGAAATGGCACCAACTGAGAATGCCATTAACGCCATTACCATGCCACTAAACTGTTTGCCCTTAATTTGATCTGAAATTTATCACATTTAAACTATTAAATCGTTTCCTGAAATATATTGCCACAGCAGGGTCTTTCTTTTCCCAAGCTCACTCGCACCTCAGAGCCAATTGTCATTCAGCAAAGGGAAGAAAAATACAGGCTTCCTTATCTGCAGTTTCTTATTTATTCAGATTTCCCTCAGGCTCTTCAACGTTACCTGAAAGAAGCTGCCTTGCTCTTAGTAATTCTGTTCTTCTAATATCATGGAAATTGGCTTTAGGATGCAGCCTATGAAAAGGCAAAAAGGAAACCCTGCTTTGGTTATCCCAAAGTTAAAGCAGCTCATGAAAAGGGAAGGTTTTTTATTTACATGAACATTTTTCTCTTCTCAAAGTCTATTTTTAAAAAGATCTGAAATCTTAGAGTTATTGCCATCCCGCTCCCCACATCCTTCCTCCTCCTGCTTGGCTTGTTCCTATCTCAGCCATCTCAGTGCCCACACTACGCATTTCAGCATCACAACAGGACTTGCAATGGACACTGGAGGCATCTGAAAATCATTCATTCACCCACTCATTTATTATCTTCCTCAACAAACTAATTAGAATCTTTGTTGTAAACCGGATGCTCGGAAAATACAAAGGCTCATTCATTCATTCATGCTGTTCTAGGGAATGAAACCCACATAATTTTTCTTGTTTTATTTTTTGGAATTTTATATATTTTATAGGAATTTGTCAACTTCATCAGGATTTCAATTCATTCATTACTTATGATAATTCATAGCGTATTTAAAAATCTATATAGTTATGTCCTCCTTTAAAATGTTTATTCTGGGGGCACCTGGGTGGCTCAGTCCATTAAGCATCCGACTTCAGCTCAGGTCATGACCTCACGATCTGTGAGTTGGGTCTGTGCTGATAGCTCAGAGCCCGGAGCCTGCTTCGGATTCTGTGTCTCCCTCTCTCTCTGCCCCTCCTCTGCTCGCACTCTGTCTCTGTATCTCTCAAAAATAAATAACGTTAAAAATAATAAATAAAAAAAATGTTTATTCTGTAGCTACTTTGACCTTGTCATTCTCCATTTTGTTTGTGTTTATTTGCACTATTCTCTCTCTCTCTCCCTCTGGATGTTTTGTGTGTGTGGGGGGGTGGGGAGATCACTCCTCACAAAAGTGTTTTAATAATCCTTTCCAGTTGGATTCAGTTTTCCATTTGTTAATTTCTTTACTATTCATTATTAGCTAAATTTCACTGAATCTTCTTTTATCTCTTGTTTTCTTGTTTCTTCTTGCCTCTTTGGGTTTGATTGCTTTCCCCTAACTTCCTGAATTGAGTACTCAGTTCATTTACCTTCACTTTTCTTCTTTCTGGGTAAATGTATTTATGGCTCTGGTTTCTCATTAAGCACTGCTTTAGATCTGTCTCACAAATTTGCCTTTTATTATCATTTATTATCAATGCTTCTTAATTTTCTCTATTATTTTCTTTTTATAAGTTTATTTATTTTGAGAAAGAGAGAGAGAGAGAGAGAGGGGCAGAGTGAGAGAGAATCCCAAGCAGGCTCCATGCTGTCAGCACAGAGCCCAGTGCGGGGCTCGATCTCACAAACTGTGAGATTATGATTTGAGCTGAAATCAAGAGTGGGATACTTAACTGACTCAGCCACCCAGATGCCCCTTTAATATTTCCTTTTGAATCCAGAAGTCATTTAGCCATTATTCAGTTTCTGAGCATAGTGGATTTTACAAGAACAATACTTTCATATTATATTGATTCTTTGAAATTTATTGAGATTATCTTTGTGTCCTAATACAGGACAAATTTTTTTTTATTTAGTCAATGTTTGTGTGTGCTTAAAAAATACTGTTTCTCTTCACTGAGTGTAGACTATCATTAATATTTTTTAGTGTTCAAAATCTGCTTTTTCTGCCTCTTTAATCTGCTAATTTCTAAAAGAGGTGTTAAAATTCCCAGTAACTGCTACGTCTTTCTCTCAACATTCCTGCCAGTCGATGCTTGATACACTTAGAGACTACGTTGTTAGATGCATATATGTATATACAGCTGTTTTTTTATACTTTGAGTGAGTAAATAATGTTTTTGGACATGATGCTGCTTTTGCCTTAAATACTAATTAATCAGATCCTTTGACTATAAGCCCACATTTCTTTTGGTTCAATTTTGTTTAAGATGCCATTTCATATTCTTTCATTTTTAACCATTCTCTCCTTGAGTATGTGTCTGGTCAGCAGATTTTGTATTGTGTTGTTTTTAATTAAATCTCAGAGTCTGTTTTTTAATTGGTGGAATCCATTTACAATTACTCTATTTCTATAGCAGACTTTTGTTCTATAATATTTTTTTCTTATTTTCCACTAACTCTTCCTTTTTTTTCCATCATTTAATTTTTTCTTGGGTCAAATAAATAACAAATCCAGACTTAAGTAAGGACAGTCTATTTGAGAAGATTATTGCAATAAGGGGAGAACAATTACAGGAGGGAGAATTCTCAGATCATAAGATCTAGAGGTATCTTAAAGATTGGGTAGACAGGAATTTCTTTTGTAGCGGGAGTAAACAAGGCTACAAAGAATCAGGTATAAAGGAGTGGGCTAACAGTTGAGGAGGAAATGACTTTTCTTCAGGTCAGAAGAATCTTGAAAGGGGTGAGTAAGGAGGAGCCACAGGGCAATGCTGGATCAGGTTGAGGGTGAGTCAAAATTCAGGATCTGAGGGAAAGAGAGGTGGGAGTAAAACTTGGTCAAGTTATCAAGTATTTTACCCATATGGATCAGTGGTTACAAACAGTTTAGTTAATCATCTCTGGGGACAGGGGGGTGGTGGGGGAAGGAATTTGGAGAGTGTGTTTTTGGCTTTGTCATAGGTAAAAAAAGCAGAGAATCTATTGTTTTATCTAAGAAAGGGTAGTTCTTTGCAATAAGGTTTCACTGGAACACAACAAAAGAGTGGGAGGATTTCTAAACCATCCCTATCTTCCTGGAGTATAAGTCTCATGTACCTGCTTTCAATTGAATATATCATTTTCTTTTGGAGATTGTGTTATATGGTGTCAGACATTTCCTTAATATATATTATTTTGTTAATTGAGCAAAATTTCACAATATTTGTATTTTGCCTCTTACAGGGTATTTTATCATACTCTCATGTTTCTTCTCAAAAGGTGTCTTTATAAACACTAGCATAAATAATTTTGTATGTCTTTCCCTATCATTAATACTACAGAATCTAAGATCACATGGCTAATTTCTTCTGTGTTCTTTTAGTGTCAATGTTTATCAAATGTAGTTCTAAATCAAAATATAGTCCATAATTATCCCTGTGGCTATCTCTTCTATACTAAAAAGTATAATTTTTGGCAAACAAAATAGAAATAAAAAGAAATGTGCTTCATAATTCTCCTTCAGGACAATATCTCTCTGTCTTTCATATATGAAGTGTTCAATAAATCTTTGTTTAATGAATATACACAAAGAGTATGCCAAGTGGATATCCAGGTAGTTATATTTATCAAATATAACTACAATCTGATGGAGTTTTATGATATATACTTTAAAATTTTGTATTTCTTCTATCTTGATTTTATGTAAATGTAAATTTACATAAATTTATGTAATGTAAAAATATTCATACAATTATACACACACATGCACATACCTATACACATTTTTTTCATCCACCCAATGTTTCCTAATTTACTGTGTCACAAGGTTCATGGAATCCAGTATATTATACACTCACATAAACACATGTATATTTTTACACGTAAGATATTTTTCCTTGGGTTACATCTGAATCTTTTTTTATTCAGTCATTCAATCATTCTTTTAACTAATATTTGTTTATTTCTTCCTATGTGCAAGGTGCGAGGATGGGAATACGGTTATAATTATATATTAGATGGTCAGAGAAGCTTTACTAAGGAGACATGAGTGAAGGCATATATGAAGATGAAAGCTCAAACCATCCATATAGCTGGGGGTAACAGTGTTTCATACAGAGAAGACAAAAGAGGCACAAACCCTCCCAAAAGCTTGCCTGGCAGGCCAGTATATTGACCAATGATGATTTGGGGGAGAAATATCATTATAACAATGCACATTTGCATGCATCGACTATAATAATTCCTTTCTGATATCTATAACCAAGAGGTCATGGATCTTGAGACATGTTGAGAATGCCAATAAAAATACTATCCATATAGCAGAAAACCAGAAACAACTTAGTAGTCCCTGAAAGATAGATAAATTCTGCTATATTTACATGATGGAATGTTACATAGCAGTGAAAATGATTTAACTGTCTACATGGATAAATTTAGAAACACAACCGAATTTTAAAAAGTTCCTTAGAAGACTAGGTATGACATGGTTTTCTTTTTCTTTTTCTTTTTCTTTTTAATTTTTATTTGTTTTTTGTAGAGAGAGAGAGCACAAGTGGGTGGGGTGGGCAGAGAGAGGGAGAGAGAGGATCCCAAACAGGTTCTGTGTTGGGAGCAGAGAGCCCAAGGTGGGGCTCGAACTCACAAACCATGAGATCATGACCCGGGCCGAAGTCCAATGCTTAACTGACTGAGTCACCTAGGTGCCTGACACTTGTTTTCATATATTCAAAAACAGGCAGCACCCTCTATTAGGTTAAAAAGGTCAGGGAAATGAAAGGCAAGGAAATAATAAACACAAAATTTAACATTTGATCACCTCTGTTGGAGAAGGCAGGAGGCTGGGCTAGGAGTAGAGCACCAGTCAATGCTATGTTTGCTGTGTACAGTGTTTTAATTCCTAATTTATTTTCTGTGTTTTGGCATGGTCACGTTTTAAAAGACAACAAAGAAGTAAATTGAAAAGAAGAAAGATACAGACACTTTCATATATTGTTGTTAGGTCTATGAATAGTTGAAGTCCATTTGGACAGGTCTATACCTGTCAAAATTTAAAGTGCTCATACCTTTTTACCCAACAAATACGTATGTGGGAATTCATGAGAAAAAGTCTGTATATGCGTGTATATGCAGTACATGAATACAAAGATGAGGGCACACTGATATTTATGCAGCATTATTTGTAACAACAAGACAATGGAAATAACCTAATTATCCATCAAAAAAGAAAAGGTTAACTGTATTATAACATATATTTCCTATGGGATGCTTTGCAATTGTTAAAAATATATTTCATATATATGCATAGAATTGCATAGAAAAGGAACTAGAAGATGAAGAACATAAGCCATCGATCTTATGTACCTCTGTGGTGGGAATTGGAAGGGAAGAAGGAAAAATTTAATTTGTCCTATATACTTGGTATAACAAAAAAAACTCTGTTCTTATATTGATTGGGTGATTCTTAGAGCATTCTTTTCCTTGCCAAGAATATATCCATCAGTATATTAATTATTATTTGAAGAAAACACTTTTTAAACTGATTTGTATCCAAAATTATTCAGTTCCCCTTAATATCATATCTTCCTTGAAGTCATAATATTTAAATTGAAAAAGACATTAAAATCACACAGTTTATCAAGATCCATGATTCCTCTGAAAGACTCCTTAAAGGCAATGCTGTATTTTCTCTATCTTCATTTGGATAAGGTGATTCTGATGGGTTTACCCAGCACTGCCCAACCTTTCAGCATCTCTCTCCCGTTCTCTCTCTCTCTCTCTCTAAAGGCTTATTTATTTATTTTTGAGAGGGGGGAAGAGAGACAGGGAGAGAAAGAGAATCTCAAGCAGTTTCCTCACCGTCAGAGTGGAGCCTGCTGCAGGGCTCGAACTCCCGAAACCAGGAGATCATGACCTCGGTCAAAATCAAGAGCTGGATGCTTAACCGACTGAACCACCAGGAACCCCTTAGCAATCTTAACTTCCTCACTAGTTTCCTGGTATCCACACTGAAGCCAGAATCATCTGTCTACAAGAGCAATTCAAAGAGCATCCCTTCCCTACTAATAAACCAATGTATGTCATATAGAGACTTCCAGATTTATCTTCAAACTTCCTTTGCCTACCTGGATAACCATTACCACTGTCTCCTGTCATTATTTGCTGCACCGAATTATCTTTCTGTTCCTCAGACACGCCCTTCTTCTTGGTCTTTGTACATGCTTTGGCTGTTCTCCCTTCTATTTCCATCATGATATGATTAAAACCATTTGGGTTGTTGGATACATTGTAACTGAATTGAAACTCCATGTCTGTCAATTATTGGCCATAAGATCTCTCAAAAACTACTCAATATAACTGACCTTTAATTTCTTTATTTGTGAAATGAAAATAAAAATACCTAATTGGATGTCTGACAAGATCAAATCAATTAATGGATGTAAATCATTTGTTATTATGGCTATCCTAATGAGTATTCAATCAATATTTGTTTAATCAATTCAGATCACAGCAAGCAATTCCAGGTGTTTACTTCATCAGCATCTACCTATTTGCTGTTATTCCAAGCAATTCCATCTACCAATCAGTAACATACTATGTTATTCTTGTGTACTGTTGAGCTTTCCAAGCACATGACTTACACCAACATTATACATATATATTTTGTATCCTGTAATAGTTTCTAGGAGAGTGTTAGTAAGTAAGTAATTAACATCTAAGTAAGTGTTTATATAATGTCCCCTTTGTACAATGCTCACTGCATCCTATTTCCAAGCCATCATTCTTTAAAATCTTCGGTCTGGATAGCACTTCAGATAAACCATATTGTCCATTCTAATACATCCATGGATATCATAAAACAACTTTTTAACTTGCACTATTTTATTAAATGTCCACCTTGTAGAGAAGAAGGGAGACTAATTCTAATAAAATTTTACTCTGAGACATGTATCTTGGTGAGCAGTCATTAAAAAAACCACCACCACCACCACCACCACCACCACCACCAACAACAACAACAAAAACACCATTTCCCAAGTATTGGCTAACCAATTTCACACTGTTACCACACACAGCCATTTATCCATTCTGCAAGTAATTGCTGGCCCTGGGAATAGAGTGGTTGACAAGATAACCTTGATTACTAGGCCTCTCCAGATTCATAGCCTGGCATTGAAAATACACGTTGAACAATAATTACAACGAAGTACAGTCTCTGTTAGAAGAAAGTGTGTCTCAGGTCAATGGGAACACAGAGCAGGGGCATCCACCTAAAAGCATTTGGGAATTTAAGTCCCGATAGCCATTTCCCAAGAAGCTCCTCCAGAAAACCTGTTTATTGCAGTTAAGCTGTTCCAAATCCGGAAAAGAAAAGATGATTTTTTAAAAATCCCTTAATCGCTTGAAACACCATCTCTACCATCGAGTTCTTCCCTAGAGCTCCTGGTAATTATAGCACATATTCTCCCTCAATCTCCAATGAAAAAATCCTTTTGTGGACCATCACTGACTTATTGTTAGGCCGGGATTTTTTTTTTCTTTTAACAAATCAACCCAAACAAAAGACCTGCTACAGCTCAAATACTGGATAAGGAACATTTTGCCTGGTCCAAGCTGTTGTCAGTGGAGAGCCAAATCCATACCAAAAGAGCAGGCAGTAGCACCACTGTGATAGAAGTGATTAAAGCAGAGATGATAGTCATTGTTTAGAGACACTAGGGAATGGATTTATCTACAGAGGGGGAAGTTGAAAGAATGAGCGGTCCCTAATGTTCACAATCTCACAGTCTTGCAAATTCAGATACAAGATTGTGTGTGTGTGTGTGTGTGTGTGTGTGTGTGTGTTTGAGAATCCAAAGGAGCAAAAGATTGTTAATTTAGGGGTGACAGAGAAAGCTTTATGGAAAAGGCAGTATTTGAATTATATTTAGAAGTACACGAAAAATGTCAGTGATGTCAGAAAGGAAGGTACAGAACATGTTTAGATCTTCTAGGTCCATTATAGCTGGAACAGAGACTAATGAGGGCTTTTAACTGACATAAACCTCGGAAAAGAAACCCAACTACAAAGCCACCCATATAAGGGACAAAACCTTATGATTCTAATGCAGTGTTTATTCAAAACAATCTGACTCCCATTCCATACTTTACCTTCCAAAGAATATTCCTTTGGTTTGGAACTAAAAAATATTTATTTTGGAAGTAAAAAATACTTCTATGTTAAAATGACTTCTTAGTCAGATTGAAGAGTTGAAATCTATCCCTAAATTCATTCCCTACATGTGAACAGGTGTATTCCTCATATATGTGTCATTATGTGTTTTCATTCATCACTGGAGAAGACCTGATATACTATTATCCACAGTCCCTTTAGCAGCTTGGATGGAGCAGAACCAATGTGGCATATGACCAGAAGGGACAGATGTCCCTCATCTAAACCTACCTGTCAGTAACATTGTTGACATGGTTCTGGGTATAGTGCTGAGTTCAAGAGGACATCACAGATTTTTGTTCTTATTTCTTTCCTGGAAGCAGATACCAACCATAGCTTCTAGTTATTACTGGTACGTTCCCAATAATGTGTGCAGGCTTGCCTGGAAAACATTTTGTAAGTAGGGATATATTTCCTAGAGTAACTAAGATCTGTAGCGTTGTTTTACCAAACTTGAACCACTCTGGATAAAAGAGACTTCTGAAAATTTAAAGAGCCAAATTATCCGTGTACAAACACATGCTATCTTAACTCAATAATGCTTTAATAGCATATCCTAGAACAACTACGAAAAAAATGTTTAATTCTTTCACAACCTATTTGTAAATGCAAACCCAATGGTGGAACCCAGAGCGTAATTATCCTGCAGTATTGAAATCATCTGTAAGACACTGCAGAGTAATCCAGAGATTTGGACTCCTCCAAAAGGCAAATACAGCTTTGCTTTGGAATGAATGATAACTATAACCCATTTTAATTCACTCAAAATGTTTACTGAAGCACTGTCAATAAGAATGCACTGAGAATACAGTGGCAAAAAGAGACAGCAGAAATGTTTCTGTCCTCGTGAAACTTACATTCCAGTGGGAAGCTATTAGTAGCAAATGAAACAGGCCAATGAAGTGTAGACCAGATGATGATGAAAACTATGGAGAAACAGCAAAGAATGAGGATGGGAATGCAGAGGCAGTAGGGCTGGGTGGGGAGATGGCAATTGCCATTTCATGCAGGGCTGTCAGGCCAGGTGTTAATGATTAAATGACATGTGAGCAAAAAGCTGAAGGAACTGAGCGATGAGGCCAAATCATTGTCTATAGGGAGAGCATCACTGGCACAGGGGACAGAACAATCATATCTTTCAAGGTGAGAATATGGTTGGCATGTTCAAGAAACATCAAGGAGAATACGGTGGCCAAAATTAGAATGAAAGGGGGGGATATTTGAAGGGGGTGAGCTGAGTGGTGACCCATTGTACAAATGTGGCTTTTACTCTGAGTGAGAAGGGGGAAAGCACAGAGGTCAGAGTAAAGGAGGGGTGTAATTTGAAAGGCCAACTCTGCTTACTGTGTTAAGAATAGACTATGGGTGAGGGTCAGCTCTTAAGAAGGGCAGAAGCAGGGAGACCAGTAAGATAGCTATTGCAATAGTCCAAGTGATAGATGATGGAACTAGGGAGGAAATAGTAAGAACTGGCCAGATTCAAATGTATATATTTTGATGACAAGGATTCACTGTAGACTGCATGTGATTTGTGATAAAAGAGAGGAGTCAAAAGATGGTTCTGTCTTAAGAATGGAGTTGCCGTTAGTGGAAATAAAGACTGGGGGAAGAGTATCTTTGGAGAAGGGGAAATCACAAACTTTGCTTTGAGACACATCAAGTATGAGGTGCCTGTTAAACATCAAAATATATGCATTGGTAGCTAGGAGGAAAGAAATATTAAAGTTAAAAATCAAGTTCACGGCCAGAGATGGAACTTTGCACATTAGCAAAGGGAAGGCATTTAGTGCTCTGAGACAAGATAAGTCATCAGAAGAATGGTAGAGGAAAAGAAGAGAAGTGTGTCAGGGAGGAAAGGAAGAACTCACCAAGTTGAGGAAGAAGCCCCAAAGTACTTATGATTATGATATTAACTGTGCAATCATATAGTCTTTCTGTTTTAAGAACACATTGGTTATTTGCAGTTTGTTGTGTCCTGTGACTTTATGGATTGCACTTTTATGTAGACACTACTGATGTCAGTGACTCTGGCTGATTCAATACAGATCCTTAAGCACCTACTGTACACAATGTTTTCTTTTCTTTTCTTTTTTTCACCAAAGCATTCCTCCACTGGAACACAAAGTGGATTTTTTTCTAGGGCTTTTGGACAATGATAAGATAACGAATATAGGCAAAGTTTAATTCTCACAGCAAGTTCTTTAAATTTTTTTTTTACATTTATTTATTTCTGAGAGACAGAGAGAGACAGAGCACAAGTGGGGGAGGGGCAGAGAGAGAAGGAGACACAGAATCTGAAGCAGGCTCCAGGCTCCGAGCTGACAGCATAGAGCCCGGTGCGGGGCTCGAACTTACAAACTGTGAGGTGATGACGTGAGCCTAAGTTGGACGCTTAACCGACTGAGCCACCCAGGCGCCCCTCATAGCAAGTTCTTAAATGGCTCAATCTTTGCACTAGGTCAATGTGCAGTAGTTTGTAGACAAAAGTGACCACATCTCAAAAGGTGTAGCATGAAGGCCCAAATGATGGGATAAGGAGGAAGGCATGGATGAGTTAGTGAGGTGAAAAACCAAGATCCTGCCTCTCCAGTTCTTCAGCAATATGCTGTAGCAGGCTGATTTTTCTCTAGACTCTAGAAATGCTAATTCAATAAATTTACTTTTATTCATTATTGTAATTATAAATTCATGGCTGTAATTTTAAAGTCATCTTTTTTTCTACCCTCTGCTCCAGTGACATCTGAGTGCTATTGATTGTAAATGTCAAATTAAATTTCTAGGCATATTTTCCTTGTGTTGGGATCAATATATAACTTGAAGAGCTCTTTTGATGGGACATTGAAAGTTATTTCTCACCCATGTGACATTTTGGCTGTTTTCCCCCTGAATATTTCAGTTAGATATTGGCAGCTTTCACTTCCTGGATGTTTGCAGGGAAATATGGTCTTGCTTTGTAGACCTGAATTTCCAAACTAAAGAGAGAGAGAGAGAGAGAGAGAGAGAGAGAGATGAGATCTTGAATCATATGCATATTAATTTAACTTTGAATAAACCCAATACAAGAAAATCCAAATTTACAGAAGCTCATTAAGGTGTCCCTAACTCTGCTAATTATTTATTGATTTTTTACAAAAGTATTTGTAGTTTTTCAATTTTTAATAATTCAGTATAGGATTCCTTCAATAATTTAAAAATGTTTTACTTATAGCTTTTTAAGGATTCAAATTTTGCATGCAGAAAAGTCTTTTCAAGGAATCATAGTTTAAGAAATTTACAAAAATTGATTTGCTTAACCCATTACTTTCAAATTTCATATTCCATTTCAAATTTACTTTCACTTTTTCATTCATTCATTTACTCATTCAACCTGTAAATTGTACAACTATTATATAAAACAGTATGTAGGTTCTCAAAAAATTAAAAAATAGAACTACTATGTGATTCAACAATCCTGCTTCTGGATAAATACCCAAAGGAAAGGAAATCACTATCATGGAGAGATACCTGCACTCCCATGTTTATTGTAACATTATTCACAATAGCCAATATATGGAAACAACCTAAGTATCCATTGATAAATGAGTTAAACCCTGACATTTGAGACAACATGGATGAACCTGGAGGACCTTATGCGAAGTGAAATAAGCCTGAAACAGAAAGACTGATATTGCATCTCATTTATAGATGTGGAATTAAACAAAGTTGAATTCATAGCAACGGAGAGTAGAATAGTGGTTACCCATGGCTGGCGTGTGGAGAAAAAGGGAAGATTAAAAAAGAAAAAAGAAAGAAAGTAGAATGGTGGTTGCTAGGGACTGGGGAAGGAGGTATTATTGGGGATTATTGTTTCATGGGTGCAGCGTTCAGTTTTCCAAAATGAAAAGATTTCTGGAGATGGATGGTGGAGTTGGTAGCAAAAACAGCACGAATTTCCTTAGTACCACGGAACTACACACCTAAAGTGGTTAAGACAGTAAGTTATATGTTATGTGTATTTACCACAATAGAAAACAGTAATTTACCCATTAATTTAGCACAATAAAATTAATAATTTGCATAACTATTACTGAGCATCTAAGACTTGAGTCAGGCAGACATGGGACTTGGGTCTATAGGAGAGAGCACCTCCCATCCCACCCCATCAGTAGGGCCAAAAGAGACTCTGGAGACAGTATTGTCTATGGTGGGCCTACACATGGTCTTCTGAATGCTATCTGATGTAGACTCTTCATTCACTTTCTCTATGAAATCCCCAATACAGTCAGAATTTCTTCCTTGGATGTTTGAGTGAATTTCTTTGGGGAAAACCAAAAAGGTGATAAGTTCTTTGTCCAAGGTTGGCATGCGCTAGAAACAGAGGCAGCCCGCACATACACAGAAGCTGGAATAGCAGGGACAACTCACACTTCGGTTGTCCTCTATTAAAACACTCCTCACATGAGAGGGTGAATTATTATCCAAATCTATTCTGCTCCTGAATGGGAAGGTGTACTGTTTTACTTGTGGCTGCAGGTGACTGGCATGGTGTCTGGCCCTCACCCTTATCCCATAGGTAATTAATGAATCCTCCACAGACAGAATGATTGATTGTTGAATATTTCTGTACCCACCCCTCTCCCCCCCCCCCCCCAAGAAGTAGTAGGCATTCCCCGAGTTACAGCTGGTGCTGACATGAGACAGAATTGTGAGGAGGGCTCAGGCCCACATAAGCAGGCAACTTAGGCACTGAGGCTAAGTGAGGGGACCTGGCTCCTTCCACAGGAATTCTGGGGACCATTGCATATGCTTACTCTCACTGAGACTCAGGCAGAGATGAGCAACAAACCCAGAGGCTGATGAACTAAGATGATGGCAGCTACTGAGGATGGTAACTGGTATTTTTTGAAGTGGGAGGCGGGGAGAAGGAAGACAGTGCTTTTATTATGACATGGCTCCTCATCTTCTCTTCCCACCCACCATAATCTTCTCCTTTATCTCCTTTCACAGCACTTTGCGTTTGCTCCTCCAAATGCGTCACTGGACATGGGAGATATATTTGAGCCTATGCTTGTCAAAAATCAATGTGGAGGAAAAAATGGATTCTAATAATGGGCACTGGCTTATGTTCTCATAAAAAAATACAGATACAAATATAATGTTTAGTATGCTTTTCTTGAAAATGGGACATTACAGTTTTTAAAGATGTCGAATAATTTTAAACTAAATTCTCACAGCAGCCTCTTGAGGTAGAAAAAGGCAGAATAGTGCAACAAAAAGGAAACGGATTTGAATTCAAAAGGGGCCCAAGGTATGTCCTAACTGATCACGTGCCAATTGTAGGGCCTGAGGCCCTACACATCTGAATGTTTTTAAACCTCATTTTCATCATCTATAAAATGGAGATTAAAGTGATCTTTTCCTGGTAGAGTAAGAATTAAGTAAGAAATCTCTAAAACCCATAAAAATGTTTACTATATATCCATTAAAAAATATTTATGGGACATCTGTTGTGTGCCAAGCAGTGTTCTTAGCCCTAAGATACAATAGTGAATAATAAAACAAAAATCTTTGTGTTTGCTAGTTTTTTTATATTCTTGTATGTGTATAGGTAAATAAGCAAAATGTGTAGTATATAGTATGTAAGATGTGTAAGTACAATGGAGAAAAATAAAGCAAAGAATGCAGAGAAAGAAGGCTGAGGAAAGAGAGAGCTGTGATTTTAAATTGGGTGAAGGGCAGAGGACCTCGGAGAATGAACAGCTGGGACATGAGCCTGCCAGAAAAAGGAAAGGGAACAGCCAGAACAAAATCCTGGTAGGGAGAATTCGTGAGGCATATTTGAAATAGCAAGAAAGCGCATGAGTTTGGAATGGAGGAAGTGAGGGAGAGTGTAGGTGGAGATGTGTGTAGTACAACCAACATGGGACCTGACCTTGCAGGGCTTATGTGCAATTATCAGACCTTTAGCTTTATCTCTGGGAGGGGCGTATATTGGAGTAAAAGAGTCGAATGATGGGACATGTGGATTCATTCACGTTTCTTCATTTTGCTGGTTAAAGAACAGAGCTCCAGGGATGTTGAGAAATCTCTAAAGATTATGTATTTCATTCAACCTGGGATTAAAACCAAAACTTTCCAACCTTTCATTGAGAGGAAAGGAACAAGGTAAGATCCATTCATTGTGTGTGTGCATTCAAGTAGGTATTATAATGTTTCTGCAACCAAGATACTTCAGAATGGATATGTCAACGTCATGTTGGAGCCCACCTATGAGAATTATACTCTATTCTAGTGTGAAGAAAACAGCCCAAGGAGTTGCCTCTGTCCTCGATGAGTTCCTCTGAACTGGCAATCTAGCTGGCATGCCTCTGAAGCTGGCAATCTAGCCACTTACAGCACCTTACTTTCCTGCTCAATTCTGTATTATGGAAAGGGCAAGCTATTTCTCAGTACTTAAGGCCTACTTTCAAATAGTGGTAACTATAGTTTCTAACACTCTGCAAGGAAGGCATTTCTAAAGCAGCTACCAAAAATACATATTCATTTAGTTATTGAGAACGTAAAAGCAATGCCTTCCTTCTACCTGTGGGGAAAATCATTTTTCCAGCTGCAATTTGTTCATAAAAGAGCAATATTTGTGCCAAGGACTCAAGTGAAACAAATGCCCTTCTTGATGGGAAGTGTCCACACTAATTCGGAGCTGTAAAATAGGAATTTTAAATTCACCTTTCCGTGATTTGGCATTTGCAACTTCTACATAATTTAACTCATGTTGAGCTACATGAAAGGACTCAATGGATAGTGCTACATGGTAAAATACCAGACTGATGCTCAGAAATTTCCACTGTACCTTTCAAAGGCACTTATTTCTGGAGTGTGCTGTTAGGCAACCTATCATCGTTCTTTCTTCAAAATGTCACCCTTGTTCTGTCAGAGGCTCCTGTCTGCGTGTCTGACTAGCTTTGTAAATGTCTGACAGGAAATTGTCAGAAAAAGCTATAAAGGGAGATGCTTTTTGTCTCTAAGTGGAGAAGATGGTGATTTTGGGACAGGACAGATCAGCTGAACAAATGCTAGGTGAGTTCACCAGCTCTTTTGAAAGGGCATAAAGATAATGTCAGAGGGTTAAGCAATTTCCCAGTCCAACTACCTTCATGTAATTCTCTCAACACTACCTTCATCAAGTGACTCTAGATAAGCTTTCTAGAGCTTCTTGTGATTCTGACAGCTTGTTATCTCCTCAAGTGTTCAGGACTTCCCAATACTATAACTTCTACACAAATATTCATGAAAAATAAGAAACAGACCCCATGAATGATGCAGATTCCCAGAAAAAATACACTCGAATCTTTAATATGGAAAATGATCACATGGAATTTATTTTATAACCTTCAAGAAGGATCCAAGTTGGCAAATCCAATAGTATAGATGGAAGGTATCAAAAGCCCCTTCATGTTCTCAGTGTCTTTCTTCTCATTAACTCATGTGGAACATCTGAGCACTACTGTAGGGTCACAGCAGCATAGAATCTCACTCTGGGAGCAAGCGAGCGGGCCTGACCTCATTGTTCTAAGCGTCTGACACCTATATCTCCCTGCCGAGTGGTTACACATTCCACACAGAGCACAGTAGAGAAGTTCAACTCACACTGAAAAAAAAAAAAGTTTCTTCACATTAATAAGAAACGATGCTTCAGGAAGGAACAAAAGGACTTCTGATTTTTAGTTCCAAATGTAAGAAGCTTGGAAATTACCACTCCATACTAACAAATAAGAAGCTGAATAGACCCAGAAACCAACAACTCTCCTTGATCCATCAGAAAAGGCGGGACACAAGGCAAACCACTGCCCCCAGATTGGAGAGACAGACAGGTGAATACAGGGAATCATAGCTTATTGGAGCAGAGATTCATTAGTTAAGCCACTGTGGGAACCAGTGCCAGGGTAGAAAAACCTGAACTGTAATTATAGAATTGCTGGAAGCTCATTGTGAACGCTGAGTGTCAACAACTGCAAAGGACCCGGTCATGGGGATGAGAGGGGTGGGGCTCACAGTATTGGGAGATTTACTTCCATACAGTGGATATCAGAGAAAAATTCCTTTAGGCTTCCTACATAGGGAAGAGGGAAAGAAACCATTTTGATATATGCCAGAGTGTTCTGTTTTTCTTAACAAGGTCCAACTTCAGGGAAACAAGTGACCAGAGCCAAACTGTGTTTTCAGAGCCTGAATGACCTGAAAAGGGAAATGATCAACACCAGGCTGCTCTAGCCTTCTATTTAGGAGAAAGGAAATACCCAAATTCAACTGACTCCAGCCATACTGTCCTACCAAAGGGAGGAAAAAACAACAAACAAAACAAAACAAAACAAACCTGAGAAACATTTGTGAAGTTCACAGTTCAGAGGCATAGACTCACTAAAAGATTGAGACCTAATCATAAGACTACAGAATGCTTCCTCTCCCCTGTACCTCAGTACCACATTACTAAAGGCCTACTTATCACAGTTCCTTTTATCCACTACATCACGTCCAGTGATCTAGGAAAATTATAAAGCATATAAAAAGGCAAAAACACAACTGGGTGAGACAGAACAAGCATGAGAACCAAACATGGGAGTGATGTTGAAATTATCAGACTAGGAATTTGAAATAGCTATGACTAATATGCTAATGTATTAACAGATAATGGAGACAGAATACAAGAACAGATGTGTAATGCAAGTAGAGAGATCATAATAAAAAATCCTAAACATAAATGCTAGGGGTAGAAAAATACCATAACAAAAATGAAGAATGCCTTTGATGGACTTATTGTTAAATTGCACAGAACTGAGGAAATAATTTCTAAGCTAGAGGATATATCAACAGAATCCTCAAAAACCAAAAAGCAAAGAGAACAAAGATTTATAGAACAGAACAGAACATTCAAGGACTGTGGGACACCTAAAAAAATCTAGCATATACATAAATGTAATATCAGAAGAAGAAGAAAGGAAGGAAGGAAGGAAGGAAGGAAGGAAGGAAAGAAGGAAAGAAGAGAAAGAAAAAAAGAAAGATAATATTTGAAAGTGTTTACTGATAATTACTCTAAATTAATGTCAGATACCAAACCACAGATCTAGGAAGCTCAGAGAACACCAAGTAGAATAAATGTCAAAAACCTATACATATCATTTTCAAAGTATAGAAAATTAAAGCTAAAGAAAAAAAAATCCTTAAAGAAGCCAGGGGGGGAAATATCTCTTACCTATAGAGGAATAAAAATAAGAATCATGTTCAAATCCTCCTTTGAAACCACACTAGCATGAAAAGAGTGGAGTGAAATATTTAAAATATTGAGAGGAAAAAACTCATCAAACTAGAATTCTGTATCCTGTGAAATTATTCTTTAAAAGTGAGGTATAAATAATGACTTCTCAGACAAACAAAATTTGAGAGAATTTGTTGCCAGTAGACCTGCCTTACAAACAATGGTAAGAGATGTTCTTTAAAGAGAGAGAAAATAATATAGGTCAGAAACCCAGATTTACATAAAGAAGGGAAAAGTATTGAAGAAGGCATTAGTAAAGATACAATAAAAATTTTCATGTTTCTTATTCTTAATTGATCTAAAGATAACAGTTTGTTCAAAATAATAATAGAAACAATGTATTCAGTTGGGTATGCTTATGCATATATCATACACACACACACACACACGTATGTAACCTTATGTATACTCATATACAAGTTAAATGAATGATAGCAGCAAGGATAGGAGGAAGGAGTAAAGATTATTTTTTATTATAAGATACACAATCCATGAAGTGGCATAGTGTTACTTGAAGGTGGACTCAGATTAGGTGTTTAAGTGTATATTGCATACTTTAGGGCAACCACTATTAACAGTTACAAAAAAAAGGAAGTGTAACCAATATGCTAAGAAAGGAGAGAAAATGCAATCATACCAAATGTTCAATTAAAAGGAAAAAAGTGGAAGACAAAATAGGAATAAAGGGCAACAAATAGAACAGAGTAACAAATTTGATAGATAATAATCCAGCTATAACAATAATCACCTTGAATGTCAATAGTTCTAAATGCACAAATTAAAAGACAGAGATTTTCATACTGGATCAACAAATTTGACTCAACTATATGTTGTTTATAGGAAACCCACTTTAAATATAAAGACATGGATTAAAAGTACATGGATAGATTCAGTTTGTTGGGCATCTGACTCTTGATCACAGCTCAGATCTTAATCTCAGGATCGTGAGTCAAGCCCTGATACAGAAATATATACCATGATAACACCAATCAAAAGAAAGCAGGAGGAGTTATATTAATTTCAGACAGGGCAGATGTAAAGGTAAGGGAAGTTATCAGGGATAAAGAAGGGCATTACATAATGATAAAGGGGTCAATTCTTACAGAGACATAACAATTCTTAACATATATGGCCCTAACAATAGAATATCAAACTACACAAAGCAAAAGTTGATGAACTGAAAGGAGATGAACCCATTATCAGAGTTGGAGACTACAGCACCCCTTTCTCAGAAATAGATTCAGCAGGCAGAAAATCAGTAAGGAAATAGTTGAATTCAACAATATTAGTAATCAGTGGGATATTACTGACATCTATAGTCTACTTCATCCAACAACAGCAGAATCACATTTTTCTCAAGCCATATGAAACATTCACCAAGCTATATCATAGTCTGGGGCATAAAAGGCATCTTAATAAATTTAAAAGAATATAAATAATACAATGTCTGCTCTCAGACTACAATCAAATTAAACTAAAAATCACTATCAGAAAGACCGGTAGAAAATCTCAAAACAAGTGGATATTAAACAACACACTTCTAAATAACACATGGGTCAAACAAGAAATCTTAAGAGAAATTTAAAAATATTTTGAACCAAATGAAAATTAAAAAACAACTCATCTGCTACAAAAGTAGTGCTTAGAGGGAAATTTATAGCACTAAATGTATATATTAGAAAAGAAACAAGATTTAGTTGTTTCCACCATAGGACACTAGATTAAAAAAATTAAATCCAAAGTAAGCAGAAGAAAATGAATAAATAATTAGAGCAGAAATCAATGAAATTGAAAGCAGCAAATCAATAAAGAAAACCAATGAAGCCAAAAGCTGGTCTTTGAAATAATCAATAAAACTGTTACACCAATAGCCAGGCTAAATATGACAAAAAGGGAAAGGATAAAAATTACTAATGTCAGAAATGAAAGAGAGAACATCACTACAGATTCCATAGACATTAAAGATAAAAAGAAATATGAACAACTGCGTGTCCCCAAATTGAAACATAAATGAAATGTAAAAATTCCTTGAAAGACACAACCTGCTAAAAGTCACACAAGGAAAAATAAACAACGCTAATAGACCTATGGCTATTAAAGACATTGAATCAGTAATTTCTTCCAAACTACAAAGCACCAGACCTTGTGGATTCACTGGTGATTTCTTTTTTTTTTTTTTATTTTTTTATTTTTTTAAATTTTTTTTTCAACGTTTTTTTTTTTATTTATTTTTGGGACAGAGAGAGACAGAGCATGAACGGGGGAGGGGCAGAGAGAGAGGGAGACACAGAATCGGAAACAGGCTCCAGGCTCTGAGCCATCAGCCCAGAGCCTGACGCGGGGCTCGAACTCACGGACCGCGAGATCGTGACCTGGCTGAAGTCGGACGCTTAACCGACTGCGCCACCCAGGCGCCCCTCACTGGTGATTTCTATCAAACATTTAAGGGAGAAATTATACCACAATCTTTCAGAGGATAGAAGCAAAGGGAATATTATCTAACTCATTATATAAGGCCACCACTACTCTAATACTGATACCAGGCAAAGACATTACAAGGAAAGAAGACTACATGCTAATATCTCTCATGAACATGGATGCAAATCTCCTCAATAAAACAATAGCAAAGTCCAAAAGCGTAGAAAAATTATATACCACAATCAGGTGGGATTTATTCTAGGTACACAAGGCTGGTTCAACATTCAATAATCAGTTAATGCAATCCGTCAAATCAGCAGAAAAGTCACATCACTGTATCAGTAGATGCAGAGAAAAACATTTGGCAAAATCCAACACCCATTCATGATAAAAACTCTTAGCAAACAGGGAACAAAGGGGAACTACCTCAACTCAAAAAAAAAAAAATCTATAAAAAAACCTATAGCTAACATGATACTTAATGGTGAGAAATTTGAAAATTTCCCACTAAAGTCAAATACAAGACAAGGATTTCCCTCTCCCTAGTCCTTCTCAACAAAACTGTGGAAGCAATAAAAAAGTCAGTGGTTGCCAAGGCAGGAATGGGAGAAGGGGAGAGATGAAAAGGCAGAACATAGAGGATTTTTAAATAGTCTGTATAACATTATAATGATAGGTATATGTCATTATACTTGTCCAAACTCATAGAATGTACAACACTAGGAGTGAAACCTCATACAAACTATGGGCTCTGGATGATTATGATGTGTCAATGTAGGTTCACTCTTTGTAAAAAATGTACCATTCTGATGAATGATGTTGATAATGGAGGAAGTTATGCATGTGTTGAGATAGGGCATATTGAGGAATCTGTACGTCCCTTTAAGTTTTGTAAATATGAAACTTCTTTAAAAAAACAAAGTCTTAAAAAAAGAGAGAGGAGCACCTGGGTGGCTCAGATGGTTAAACCTCTGACTTCAGCTCTGGTCATGATCTTTCAGTCTGTGAGTTTGAGCCCCACGTTGGGATCTGAGCCTGAAGCCTGCTTAAGATTCTGTGTCTTCTTCTCTCTCTGTCCTTCCCTGACTCGTGCTCTGTCTCTCTGTCTCTCAAAAATGAACACATGTTAAAAAAATTTTTTTTTAAAAAGAGAGAGAATAGAAGCCTCTCCTTTCCTGTATTAGACAAGTTGTAAGATGTTCCTTATGATTCCTGCCCCTGGTGTACATGCCTTGTATATCTCCCTCTCCTTGAGTGTCGGCAGAATATGTGAATGTGACAGGATTTTGATCCTGTGATTATGTCACCCTACATGACAGAACGAATTTTGAATATGTAATTAAAAATACAAATCGGGGTGCCTGGGTGGCTCAGTCATTGAGTATCTGACTCTTGATTTTGGCTCAGGTCATGATCTTGCAGTTCTTGGGATCGAGCCCCAGGTCAGGCTCCATGCTGACTGTGTGGATCCTGCTTGGCATTCTCCCTCTCTCTCTCTCTGCCCCTCCCTTGCTCACATTCTCTGTCTCTCTATCAAAATAAATTTATATATATATATATATATATATCAGTTGACTTTGAATTAATGAAATGGAAATTATCTGGGTGAGCCTGACCCAAGCACATGACCCTTTTAAACCTGTGTCTAAAAGTCAGAATGAGATAGTCAGGGATTTGAAGCAAAGAGACATTCTCTGCTGACTTCATAGGAGAAAATGACTATGTTATGGAGAGGGCAACATGGCAGAGAACAGTGGGCAGCCTCTGGGAGCAGACAGCAACCCCCACTTTATAATCAGCAAATCCCTGGGACCTCAGTCCTATAACCACACAAAAAAATAATAATTCTACCAACAACCTAAATAAGTTTGGAAGAGAGCTCTAAGTGTAAGATGAGATCCCCGCCCCAGCTGACACCTTGATTTCACCTATGTGAGATGCTGAACAGAAAATCCAGCTAAGCCACACCTGGACTTCTGACTTACAGAAACCGAGACAATAAACGTTGTTTTAAGTCACGAATTTTGTGGTAATTTGTTATACAGCAATAGAAAACTAATACAGTTTTTCCTCCACATTGGAAGAGCAGTTAGTTCATGGACGTGGCCTCCACATCACACAGCTAAAGGTATATAGTCTATTATACTGAACTAGTAGCTATTTGTGAAGTCATTATGCCTCCTGTAGGGGAAGAGTATGAGCACAAATGCTTGTTTTGTGAAGGCATAAGGAAGATGTAGATAGGACCCCTGATAATGAAAGGGAGGGGCACATGTGGCTCAAGTTTTTACACATTGGGGTCCCATTCCCAGATTGAGCTCACATGTATGCTCTGCCCAAAACATGACATGGGTGAGTGAACCAGGAGAGTAAACACTGCAAAAGGTACAATTAGTGTGCTCAAGAGGTGTACAGGATCAGAGAGTTAACCTCACAGGGACCTCCGGTTTTAGGACTTGACCAGTCATATTGACCAAGACGTTATTCATTCATCAGGCAGTCTTCATGTGAATGGGATCAATGTTCTGCCTGAGGGATACGATGTCAGTCCACCCTTCCGAGTGCCAGGTGTTGTTCTAGTCACTAGAACCAAGCTAAAATACAAGTAAATCAACAATTAAATAC
Organism: Panthera uncia; assembly: GCF_023721935.1. Taxonomy (NCBI): domain Eukaryota; kingdom Metazoa; phylum Chordata; class Mammalia; order Carnivora; family Felidae; genus Panthera; species Panthera uncia. The sequence goes on from NC_064811.1 coordinate 155,939,156, forward strand.
CATTACTCACTTTCAGCCTAAAATTTCTTGTGCTTCCTTTACCAATAAAGAGAAACTTCTTGAGTTGAATAAAACATCTGTCTCCATAACGGGGCACCCGGGTGGCTCAGTCAGTTAACTGCCCAAGTCTTGATTTCGACTAGGGTCATAATCTCACAGTTTGTGAGATCAAGCCTCATGTCGGACTCTGTGCTGATTACATGGGGCCTGCTTGGGATTCTCTCGCTCTTTCTTTTCCCCTCTCCCCCTCTCAATAAATAAATAAACTTAAAAAAAAATCTGTCTCCATGAGCCTTTTATTCATCACTATTGAATATTGCTTTGCAGGCCCTCATCAACTGGATTTCCCTCTGATGAGGCTGTTAGTCCTTCATATGATCCTAGAACTGCACCACCCATGGTTGAATGTGCTATTGTAGTTGCCCTCAGTCAATGCAAGGAAATGCCCTCATGCGAGAGAAAGCCCTGAGAGAGAGACCAGGTACTTCATTTGGAAGGCATAGGACATGAAACACAAAGTAGCTGAGTTTCCATCCAGCAACTTTCATTAGTTGGGACTCCAACTGAAAACTGGATTCAGACTAGCAGGTGATGAACTATGTTAGGCAGTGAGAGTATTTTAGTTTGGTTCAGCCCAGAAATAGAGCCTGAAACAAGGATGCTGGTGCTGGTGTATTATTTTGGAGGTGATTCCATGAAGCTCAGGGAAAAAAAATGGGGAAGGTAACACAAGGTAATGGGATAAAGCCAACCAAGGGTTCTGTGGGAAACTGGGACTCAGTTCTGCAAGTATCCTCAGAAACCACATGGAGCATGTCTCAGAATTATATCTCCAGAAGACATGGAGGTAGGAGCCTTTATCTGCCATAGTTATTCATTCCTCATGTGTGGATGGTTGTCCCTAAGGGCATTAACCTGTGTGCCATTAAGCATGTTCCCATAATTCCAGAGAATACATGAGACGAGTGGCCACGTACTCCAGTTGGAAAGCCATTGTGTGCTGGGAACTGTTTCTCTCAGCTGCCAGTGACCACATGTGGGAAGATATGGGCTACAGGATCAACAGTGGCTGCTCCAGGTGGTAAAACAGGTATGTGAAGCCCAGACTTCACCTCTGCCATGCTGTGAGACTCTGGCAACATTTCTGAATTACTTTGAGTATTAATCTTTCAAACTCTATGATTCTGTGTATTCTGTACACCTTTTCTGTTTAAATTTTAAAAGAAGTGTTTAATAAGCTAATGCACATGGTGGACAACCCTAAACAGAGATCATTTAAACAAGCCAAAAGCATATGTGCTTTAAAATTTCTTAAAGCTTATATAAAACTAGAGTGGGGAGGGCAGGAAAGAGTTAAATTGAGAACTCCCAGCCTGCTACAGAAAGATTAGAGTGATCCTTTAAATTATTGTTTTATTTAGATATTTATTGTTATCTAAGGAAGATTCTAACACTCAACTTGAAAGGTTTTCTTTTGGACATAATTCAGGGAAATGTATAAAATCCTTGTAAGGGAGATGAAGTCATTCCTGGGTCTCATCAAATAATTGTGACTGGCATCTTTGCAGAACACAAGGTGAAGAGAGTAAGACTTGCCAAATTCCCACATTTTCATGGATCTAACAGTTAATTAAAACAGACTTAGCTACAGCTTTAGAGACACAGTCAGTGAAGACTCCCTAACATAAATGACTAAATGTTGAAAAGTAGATGATTGTTTGAAATTCCCAAATCAGCCTAGATAAAGTGCATGACTAAACGTGTCATAAGACTCCTAATTCTTCATATGAACCTGCTTTCTTAAGGGTCTCCTAACGAGGCAGAGATGCCCAGGAAGTAGCCTGAATCTTCTCAGTGAGTGGTTTCCTTTCCAGAAGGGACTGTCACAGCTTTAGGTGACCTGCCCAATTGCTCACTCCCTTGCTCCTCGGCCGAGTGACCACTGCACCATCAGCCCCTGTCCAGCCCACACAAGGACTGCTCTAAGTGAAGCAGCACATGTGTGATCTGCAGGAGGTTCGGGGAGAAGTAAAGGGTGAGCAGCTATGAGTCACTGACCACAAGTGTCATCAAGGAATTGTAGTTCTTGACCAGTAACTTGTAGCACTTCCTTTGGAACTGGCCTTGAAGGGATACATGCAGGAGTGACTTGACATGCCCCAGCCAGATGCCTCCCTGCAAGTGGCATATTGGATCCTGGTAAGTTTGAAGAGGTCATTGTGAGAAAATGAAACAATGGAGGATACACAAAAATGGCAGCAATCTAGGCAGGAGGATGATGACCAAAAAAATGAGAGTCCTGAAGAACAATTTCCCTACCCTCACCTTGTTCGGTGATGGAAGAAGGCAGGAGTTAACACCAGAAGACATTTTGTATTTAAATTACTGTTTTTAAATTACATATGGTTTATTCTATGCTTTAAATTCTGACATTATGAACCACTTTTATTACCTTTTTCAAGTGCCAAATTGAAAGACCTTATTCAGGTAGGGCTAAGAAGAACTTGGAAAATCTTGAATCTAAACTGACATAGAAGTCAAGATTCCAATGCCCAGGAAATATAGGCCGGATCAGTGTTGCCCCTAGAGCCCTGCTAGAGCATAGACATTCTGTGGGGGGCAGTCACATGGCAGACCCAGCCATTGTGACACTACAAACCAGTCAAGTATGTATGTAGTTAAGTAACTTCAGCCTTTGTGTACATCCAGGGCATCCCTCCCTGACTGGCCACTCATTCTCATTTTCCTTACCTTATTATCCTTCCCCATCTTCATGACCTCCCAATGTTGGAATATTATGGATACAGCCTTGAGATATCTTCTATTCTCTTTCTACACCACTAAGTAGGAGATGTTAGTCACCTTGTCAGTAAGATGTTTCCTAATTAGCCAATTTAAATTGATCCTCCCCAGCTCACATCCCCTTACTCTATTCCCTCATAGTATGTCTTACCATTTGACACACTATTGGGTCATTTCTGTTTGGCTTTTGCCTATTTATCTCTGCCCATTAGAATGTAAGTTGTATGAGAGCAGAGACTATTTTTGTTTACTGCTTTACCTTCCACTCTTGGAATATTTAAATAGATATTCAACAAATATTTGTTACATGAATGAATGAATGAATGAATGAATAATATAAGCTTGATGATTATAAAAGCATATCCTGGAAAACCTACGCTAACTCAAAATCTTTGCGGTCTCAACCATCATTCCCTTTCAAGACTATCTTTTAGGTGGTGGTGCTCTGAGTATATTTTCTATCTCAGCTGGACACTGAGGTATAATTACTATCAAAAGTTTCTTTTGGTTTGATATATTGATTGGTATTCTGTTAAGTGCAAAAACTCTGCCCTATATTCGCAACAGCTTCTTTAAGACTTCCAATATCCATTCCCAAGTCATGGCTTTCAAATGAGCAGAAGCTGGGGGCCAAGGATTTTACTAGGGGTGGAAGGTAGGGAAAGAAAAACAGAGGCCCTTTTCCTGGAATTACTGGTGTTCCTTCTGGTAGAGGCTCATTTGGCTGACCTCAAGGGCACAGTGCAAAGCCAAATTTAAATTGCTTTTAGAAGGGCTAGCACTTCTTATTTCTGCCTTATACTCTAGCCGCTACCACTTTTAGTTTTATGCATTTTAATTAGCACTTTTTTTTTTTGCTTGTTTTATTCATGCATTTGTTTACTTAATTACTTTCTTCATATATTTTACTGGAACTTAAAAATGGTTCACATAGAGGGAAAAATTTAAAAGCTAACAAATAGAAATTTTTTTTTTTAATTTTTTTTGACGTTTTTATTTATTTTTGAGACAGAGAGAGACAGAGCATGAGCAGGGGAGGGGCAGAGAGAGAGGGAGACACAGAATCGGAAGCAGGCTCCAGGCTCTGAGCCATCAGCCCAGAGCCCTACGCGGGGCTCGAACTCACGGACCGTGAGATTGTGACCTGAGCCGAAGTCGGACGTTCAACCGACGGAGCCACCCAGGTGCCCCAAGAAATTTTCAAGTCAAATGGGCCCTCTGACATAAAAGATTGGTTTGATTTGGTTTGGTGCACCCAAGCCACCCTAATCACTATTAGGGGCTCTAGATCTCATCAATATGCCTACCTTGGTCAAGAGAAACTTTTATCATGTATCTTTTTTTTTTTAATTTTTCTAGGGTGTGGGACCTAAAAAGGGCATGAATAAACTTTGTGCAACATTCTCCTTTCATGAATATGGCAGAATATAGTTTTTCACTGCACATCCCAATATTGATATCCACACATTGATTCAACAAATATGATTGAGCATTTGCAGTGTGTTCAACACTGTGATTAAGTGTTGGAGGTACAAAGGGAAATATGACCTTGGATGGGAAGAGCTCACACTGTATTGAAGGCTATTGCACTGCAGCATTTATTATATTATATTCAACCTAGTTGATGTCAAAATGTTGTGGTTCCAGAGTCAGAGTGATATTGGGATCAACTACAGAGAGGAGGTAATATTTGAGCAAAATTTTATCAAGTAGGATTTCATTTAATAGGGGAAGTTTGCCTTTGTCTGTCTGCATCACTGTGTTGGAGAAGAGTAGGGGAAAAGAGTGGTCTTGGGGAGGACATCCCAGGCCAAAGAAGACCATGTGAAAAGAGAGAACATTTGGAGTGAGGACTGAAATTCCATCAAGATGCCAGAGCACAAGATAGGAGAAAAGGGTTAGCTGAGATTCAAAGCAATGCCTGTATTTCTGCATATCAGCAAGACAATTTGAATTCAAGAGTGTGGTGTGACTTTCCTGATAGTCAGAAGTAATTTGGGCCTCAACTTTCACCTAGCTCCTCTGAGATCTCTGAAAAAACTCAGGAACGACATGTAAATGTGGTGTTTCCAATTAAGTATAAACGGCGCTGTCATGGCTATCAAGGAATGGGACTCACATCAGACTCTAATTATTAAGCAGGCATTGCTCTGTTACATATGGCCAAAGATGTGTCCTTTTCTTAGTACCCTCCACCCTCACCATTGGATATGTAATGGGAGAAACAGAAGCGTAGAATTTTCCCTCTCTGTGTTGCCAATGCTTCAATACACCAGTAGAACAAAACAGATGAATCCATCTAAATCTATAGTTTTCCTTTCTACCTGTCCAAGAAAAGTGATTGTTTCTAGAAATTGACACTAGATCTGACATACACAAAATAAGATCTTCCTTGTCCTATTATGTATGAATACAGTTGTAATCCTCTGGGTTAGTTTGGAAAGCTAAGTCAAATATTACAAGGGACCTTTAGATTGGGAACGGAGTCAGAAATGAGTACAACACAAACATATTAAAGTGAGGCAATTAAACGCAAACAAACACTATGGCACTTTCCTCCTAAGGAAATATAATTAGATTGCCAAGTAGATTGCTTTTGGATTATTTGGATTAAGTGTTGCATTCTTGAAAGCTTAGTGACTTCCTGGCATTTCATTTCCTTGGAAACCACAAGTTTCCACTGTTATAGGTTATGCACATTCTTTCATGTGCTTCGGGCATTTTCTACTGTGCTTTTGTTTCTAAGGCTGGAAATCGTAGCATTCAAAAGCAGGACATCAACAAGGAGAGCGAGGATTAAGGTCAAAATGTTCTGGCTGATTTGGAAAGCTTTGGCAAACTGCATCATTATGGCAACCTCAAAATACACACAGGGAGCCCCACAGATCAAGCAGCACGAATAGTCATTCTTGCTTATAAAGTGACTTTGTGTGCTTAATAAGCTTTACAACCACACTAAACAGCCCTGCAATAGTTAACTCAAGACCTTTCTTTTGCTCTCATTTCTGCCGACTTTCTAGCCCAGGAGACCTTGAGAAATAACCTTTATTTACCATGTTGTTAGCTTCATACTGAGTTGAAAGTCACTTCCCAGGAGGAAACACTCCTGAGATTTTACCTGGGTCTTATTAATAAAGTTTTCCACTCGCAGAAAGAAACTCAGGCATCTAAATAAGGAACCATGCTGCATATACAATAAGAGATGAAAAGGAGAAGTTCAGGGAGATGCCAGTGGCAGACTTTTATTAGGAAAGAAAAAAAAGCGGCCATTGACTTCCTCACTGAACTAGCCAGACACACCAGCCTTGGGGCCTCAATTACAGTATGAGCTTGATCGAGTCAAGGATCACCTGTCAAATACATGGCCATACGGCTATAAACTGGGTGCAGACATTCTGACCTAACTGTTCTGATTTAAGCTGGAAGTGTTCTTTTAAAATTCTGAGTCTTCCTGGATTGATTTTTGTAGCTGGCCCGCCTGGGAGAGAAAACAGGCTCTCTTCTTAACAGAGAGTTGGTCCTTAGCAAAATTATGACATGGGGAAGTACAGCTTGCATTCTGTTTTCATTTCTCCCATAAGTTGGCCACCAGGCACAGGTATCCTTAGCTCTTTTTGAAAGGGCCAGGGAGGTCTGTCCAACCCAGACAGAGCCCTGAGATTTAAACTGGCTGGCTCACAATCCTGAACCTCCAACACTAACTTCCAGTTCTGCATTCTGTTTCTTCAGGACTGTGTTCATTAAATGAACTTAATTGGTTTAATGGAATCACATTAATCGCTTTTAATGTGAATGTGTAAAATCTGGTGGCATACTGGCAGTTTTAGAAGATGCTTTCTGAAGCTTGCCTTAATGCTAACATGGAGTTTTCAGAATTGTGGCAAAACAACTTCATGGGGGAGATACGTGGAGTAAGAGGGCTTTGTTTTATTGCCTACCTCTAAGCACCAGAATGGTGAGTTGGAAGACGTCTGAGGATGGTACAGAACTATAGTCAAGAGAACAGACTCAAGCCAGGCTTTATGCCAGGGGTCAGCAAACTACCACTGCAAATAGACAGCTAGCAAGTACTTGAGGCTTTGCAGGCCATACAGTCTCTGTTGCAACTACCCAGCTCTGCTGCTGTAGTGGGAAAGCACCAGAGATAATACATAATAAGTGGAAGTGCCTGCATTCCAAGAAAATGATTTTTACAAAAATAGGAAGTGGTCCAAATTTGGCCCACAGCCTCTGCTTTCTACTAATCCAAGGAAGACACCAATCACCCATATGCCCCAGGTGAGAGATTTAACATCCAGACAACTTGGGAGAAAATAATAAAATAATTCCTTTTGCAAGAACAGACTCATGTGTGTGCATATATATATATATATATATATACACATGTATATACACATATACATGTGTATATGCATATTTATACATGCATATATGGGACTGATAAAACTTTATTTACAAGACTCTTTAAATTACAATACTTTCTTCTGTGGTACATGTACGCTGTCTTCTAGACCTATATGTTTCCCAGAATCTTTGTCTTTGTCTGTTTTTAGATTAGCATGGGTCACAAGTCACATTCTGCATGAATTTAGAAGGCACCCTTGATGCAACTACTTTTTTATACTCTCTGTGTTGGTGCAGCCCACACATGCTGCTGACAGGCCGGTTCACCTTACAGCGAGGCAGTGGCTGAGCCCTGAGCTCCTCTAGGTCCTGCCAGACAGCCTCCTTCAATGTCTCCAGATCCTGGCCAGGTTTACATGAAGCTCTGTGGAGAGGGACATCAGCTTCTTTCCGAGCAGTTCATCCACATCCGTGAAGTTGGTGGCCCGGTGGTGATGGGGGGCAGATGCAGGTTCCAGTTTGTCCTCATGGGTCACAGCTTACCTTCTGAACTCCTGTTCACTCTGTTTTCCCTGCTTTCCATCCATCTCTGTTTCCCAACTATCGGCCCTACAGAGGTCAGGCCCAGCCACAGAATTAGAGGTACCTGCTTCACGTGGACTCTTTATTAGCTCTCAGAATTGCACAAGGCCAAGCTTTTGTCATTCATCCCCTATTCTACATCAGGCAGAGTGATTCTGCTTTTCTGATGAGACCCTAAGTGATATATCATCCCAATCCTAGAAATTTCCTACCAAGAGAAAGGAAAGTCAAAAATTAATAGTGTTGTGTTTCAAAATCTCATAGTAATAGTGATACTCATTTCTCCTTTCTTCTCATGAAGGTCACACTATTCCATTCAACCCTGAGATTCTGTAAATGCTGGGTTCTATAATGATGCTGACCTGTTTGTTCACAGGAAACGGACTCTGATTTATGTCCTTCTCCTCCAGGACCAATGATACACATTAGTGAGGTGACTGGTAGAGGACCAGTGTAGCAGTTTCTTGCCCCAAAACTGAGCAAAGCCATCTGGCCCTTAAAGGAACTGAACCCACATCATTGACCTCAATTAGCAACATACTTTAACCAACTGCAGAAATAAAAGCTGTAATTAATCCAATTGTCCTCTCTCTGGTTATTCCCAATTGGAGTATTCTATCCATATTTACATCCTGAAACCCAAAAGTTCATGCTTCTGGGAAAACGACATTGGAAGGCATGATATCACAGCATCATCTTTATTACAACTTGAAGAATTGCCGGACATCATACTTTTAACTCTCTCATCATAGCCCTATCCCCAAACCCACACCAAGTTACATATGAAAAGGACTTCCAGAGAAGTGAAGTCACACACCTATTTAGTTAATGGGAATTCATTCACCTCTCATCCTGCACCCCACCCCCGCCCCTACACTATGCTCCTGCTTGGCTCCTAAGAAAAGGAAAACTTCAGTTACATTTTGCTCATGTTCAATTAGTTAAGTTGTTGGTTTAGTTATAATTTTCAGTATAAAATATATTCAAGTCCCATTCCTCTGAGTCATTGGACCAGTTACATTGTGCTATATACTTTCTGCTGTACTTCAACTTTGACAACATTCAGAAGACAGAGGGAACTATCTTATTGTAAGTAATAATCCTTTCAAGTACCTAATTGTTTCTGCTGGTTACTGCAGTTTTTCTCTCTGACTCAGGGCATTGACTTTAGATGACTTTCAACAAGTATCCCACACATATGCTTCTTGATGGATCAGCTCATTTGTGTTTGTTTCCACTATCCTATAGACCAGCTCAGATGAAAACTAAACCTTAATGGATAAAGGTCATGGGAGAAAGTTGTTTGTTGTTCCTAAAGTTTCTTCTTCCATTTTAGCTCATGTAATCCTATATGTCTCTATTAAAACCAGCAGTGCTTTTAGTTGAGAACCAGTGGGAGACCCATTTATAGATGTAGACAAATGAGGACCAGTCTACAGAGTGTGTGCAATGATGGGGGTGATGTGTTAACTGCTGGGACTTCAGAAATGGATTTGTCACTGTGTGTGGCAGGCTAAAAATGTTCAGAAAAAAAGTCTGAACAGAGAAACTTATACTCAGCCAACGACAAAACAATATTTTAATAAGCAAGAATTAGGGAACTATAGTTTCATGCAACCTTATGGTGAAACCTGTCAAAGACTGACTTTTGTCCACTAAGACATGGATGCAGAGACTTCCTCTATTTTTACAGCTGTTTAAATTGGATTTTCTACTAGTTCTAATTGAACACATTTTATTTTATTATCTATTTTGTACTTTATTTATTTCGAGAGAGAAAGAGTGTGAGTGGGGTAGGGGCAGAGTCTGCACTGTCAGCACAGAGCCTGATGAGGGCTGGAATTCACACACCATGAGATCATGACCTGAGCCCAGATCAAGAGTTGGACGCCCAACCAACTGCACCACCCAGGTGCCCCTCATTGAATACATTTTAATGATATGCTCCACAAGACTGAATACTTTAGGGTAATTGAGGAGCCACATTGTTTTCTTTTTATCCATATCCAGAGGTACTGTAAACATTCCCAGTAGAATAGCATAACCTAAACGACAGAAGCACATGGGCTTACTTTAATTCACCTCCATTCTTCCTTAATGGACTCTGGAGCTTGGTTTTGACGAATAACATCTAATCTTATTTCTCTCCTAAGTATAACTAGCGAGATATCATTTCACATATTTGAATATCTCTTCCAAAAGCCAAGGAAACTTTCTTACAAGAAACTGTAAGAAAGGTTTATCTCTAAATTATTCTAGACTTTTATAAACTTAGACTTTTGCATATTCACATCAATATATGTTCAACATACAATCAGAATTTTTTTTAATGTTTATTTATTTTAGAGAGAATGAGAGAGGCAGAGTGTGAGCGGGGAAGGGGCAAAGAGAGAGAGGGAGACACAGAATCTGAAGCAAACTCCAGGCTCTAAGCTGTCAGCACAGACCCCAGTGCGGGGCGTGAACTCATGAACCATGAGATCATGACCTGAACCGAAGTTGGACATTTAACCAACCGAGCCACCCAGGCGCCCCTTCAGTCAGAAGTTTACTCTGCCATCCCCTATTTTACACCAAAGAAGTAAATGACTGCCCAGTTTATGAAGTAGTAAGAGGAAGATGTAGACTCCTGAATTCAAGCTTAACATAATTTCTATTATACCATATGGCCAAATTGCCAATAAAAATGTACTAAAGTGCCTTCAAAAGATTAGTATGGATTCCAAGCCCGTGAAGTGTTGATACCCTGACCAATATAGTTCATCTTCCCTTGCAAGTGGTCCAGACAACAATATGTGTGAGAAATCTCCACTCTAACCTGTAAAAACAAAAGCCAGGGTGTGTACAAATGAACAACCAACATCCATATAGATATTGTTTAATGGACAAGAACAAATAGCCTGTGTTCTCATTAAAGAGCTTTTTGTGATGGCTCCAGAGTATGCTCATAAATGTAATTTACTCTCTGGCTGTCAAGGCCTCCTGACTAATTGCTCCCTGGTCCCTTGATTGTTTTGAATAAGCAGTGTTGACTGGCTTAAAATATCAGGTGACTCAATTGAGTAGCAATATAGAATGCATGTTTTTCACAACAGTCTTATAAATCTAGATAGTACATCATTTCCATCAAAAAAACAAAATGGCACAGAGATGTGTCAGAAATAAACCCTTGTTGCCAGCCATGAGGAAAAAATAAGAGAAATCCTAAAATTCACACCCAGAATAAGCAGATGTTATATTCCCCAGATTTTGTGATTTCATTATGAATAAACCTTTCCATGATCTGTCAGATCATGTACCTCGTGAATGTCCTTGCCATACAGCATACCGTGGAGAGAGGATGATTAAGTTGGAGCCCGAGTTCCACCAAAGTGACATAGGATAAGCTACTCAGCCTCATTGTATGCTCAACTTATTTGTACAATGGTATTAATAATAGTTTCTACATCAGGTAGTTGTTTTATTTCTGAACAAGCGGTCATTCAGCCTATCCACAATCAGCTGTCAACACGGCGTCAGGCATACTGGTTTGCTGAGGTCACATAAAACATGGTCTCCATCTTGTAATGAAATGGAGGACAGGATAAAAAGATAAGGTAAGCACAGTAACAGAGGTACAGGCCAACTTCTTCAGAGACTAGCGGAAAAGTCACATTTGATCAAAGAGAATTGGAAATCTCTTCATAAAGGGAATGATTTGAGGTAAGACTTCTAAGATGGGTAAAATATTGGAGGTGTAGCAATACGGAAGTGGGGCTTAGGCACATTTTTTTGGCTGCATTGCAAAGTCTAGTTTGGTTGTACGTCACTGAAAAGTCACTCTTTTTTCCACTGAAATTAGTAATTGACTTGCTTGAAGTAAAGAATCACAGTTACAAAGTGTTAGAGTTGAAAAGGTCTCTGAAATTTATACCGTCCAATGTATTCATTTTACAGAGAGACAAATTGTGGCTGAAATTAAGAAGGCATTTTTATTAAAAATACACAGTACTTTTACTTATCCCTTTTAATAAGAAAATCTTGGTGAAGTAAATGATTTTCTAGGATAATGTAACTTAAATATGGACTGAAGATCAAATATAGAAATATAAATGAAACAGTAAGAGGTAAAAATGTATGCCAAGTAATTACCTTCAAGAAAAGTTGCTAAATCCAAATGGTTTTATGGGTAATTACATCAAATTATTTTTTAAAAGATTTTATATGGGGGGACCTGGGTGGCTCAGTTGGTTAAGCGTCCCACTTCAGCTCAGGTCATGATCTTCTGGGTTTGTGAGTTCGAGTCCCATGTCAGGCTCTGCATTGACAGTGTGGAGTCTGCTTGGGCTTCTCTCTTTCTCCCTCTCTCTCTGCCCCTCCCTCGCCCATGCTCTCTCTGTCTATCAAAATACATAAATAAACTTAAACAAAAAATAAAACATTAAAAAAAAAAAGAACATCTCAAAACCAAATAAGATTTACCCTAGTCATGTAAAAATAGTTCAACAACACGTATTCATTTAATTCAAAACAGTATTAAATCAGGCTTATAAAAACATGACATCATACAATAGACACCTATAAGATACTTGATAAAAGCAACACTATTTTGTACAATTTTTAAATTTTTTAACTTAATATAAACAGCATCCCCCCCCAAAAAAAGATAGGAGTAAAAATTTACTTTTTTAACAGGATAAATATTATGTATCTCAAGCACTATCATGTAGCTCATGTTAACAGAAATATTTTTCATCTTTTATAATAACCTAGGAATAAGACAGGCACATTGACGATCATTATTGCTAATATGCTTTTTTCTTGAAGTTTTAACCCATATGATAATATAAGGACTAAGATGAACTTCAGGTATTAGATTCCAATCATTTATTATTGTAATGAAACAAAGTAATAATATAATAATAATAAACATGAAAAGCCAACATAATCTACTGAAAAACCATTAGAAACATCCAGAATTTAGTAAATCAGAATCCAGTAGGTATGCAAAAAAAAAAAAAAAAAAAAGCAAACACACACACACACACACACAACCTATTTCTTACATACCTACAAAGCCAATTAGAAAATATGGGGAAACAGGACACCTGGGTGGCTCAGTCAGTTAAGTGTCCAACTCTAGATTTCAGCTCAGGTCATGATCTCGTGGTTCATAAGTTCAAGCCCTACATTGGGCTCCTCACCGGCAGTATGGAGCCTGTTTGGGATTCTCTCTCTCTCTTTCTCTCTGTCCCTCCCCAGCTCACTCTCTCTCTCTTCTCTCTCTCTCTCTCTCTCTCTCTCTAAGAGTAAATAAACTTTAAAAAACAGCATTTTAAAAAAAAAAAGAAAAGATGGGGAAATGACCCTAGTCATAAAATTGACATAAATTAGCAAATATGTTATAATAAATCTAGGAATAATTATAATAATTGTTCCCACTTATTTAATAGCTATTACTATATCAGGCAGTATGATAATTACCTTTACATATATTATCTCATTTAATACTCAATATTCTCTTGTGAGGTAGCCACTATTATTAATCCTGTTAAGAAAATTTATACTTCAGAAAAATTTAAGTGACTTCCTTAATAAGTAAACGTATAGAAGCTGAAGATAACTTTTTTTAAAAATTTTTTTTAACGTTTATTTATTTTTGAGACAGAGAGATGTCTCTGCATGAACGGGGGAGGGTCAGAGAGAGGGAGACACAGAATCTGAAATAGGCTCCAGGCTCTGAGCTGTCAGCACAGAGCCCGACGCGGGGCTCGAACTCACGGGCCGCGAGATCATGACCTGAGCTGAAGTCGGCCGCTCGACCGACTGGGCCACCCAGGCGCCCCTGAAGACAACTTTAAAATGTTACTGAGTGGCCTAAAAGAAAGCCTGAATATATTGAGTGATATGTTATATCTCTGGATGGGAAGATTCAATTATCATACCATATCAGTTTTCCCAATATACATGTATATGTGTTAAATTCTAAAGTTTATTAAAAAATATAAGAAAGCATACCTCCAAACGTCTGCAGAAGGGAAAAATGAAGGTGCCTGAGGAGAAGTGTCAATCATGCATATTTGGATGTGTAATGTAAGTTACCGAAAGCTGCAAGACTGGATGGAATGGCTTAGGAAAATATTTACCATACATATTTATGTGAAAAAGCCAGATGCAGTATTTTCACTGAGGCACCATTTCTTGAGGTGACTCTGCAGCACAGCCTCATTCTCAACCTGTCTCTTCTGAGAGCTTCCACCCCTGCTTCAAAGAGACCATGCCTTCCTACGGTATTTTTCCATCTCTTGGATTAAATAATTTTTGTAGGTGGGGTGCCCCAGAGTCTTAAAGTATTGTGAAATTTCCTGACTCAAAGTATTTTCCATAATCTTCATTGCAGGGGTATGTGTGTGCATGTCCTGGATGTCCATTCAAGACTGAGGAGAGCCCTCTGTAGGCTACGCATTTGTCAGCCAGCCTCACGGAGAGACCAGTCTTGGTCCTTGTGTGACCATCTACTCTCTGGTCCCATGACTGGGCTGCATTTCCCAGACTACCCTGTTAGGTGTGGCCATGTGATGAAGTTGGAGCGAGTGAAATGTGAGAAGTAATGTCTGTTATCCGAGGCCTGGCCCATCAAAGGCTCCCTGCTCTTTCCATCTGCAATGGCTTGACATAAACACACGTGGAAGCCACTTACTCAAGACAGAAGGAGTCTGGGGTCCTAAATCTCTGCCTAGAAAGGAATTGCCCATGACTAGGAACACCTGAGTTGGACTTGAGGCCCATGAGAAATAACCTTCTATTGCCTTAAATCATTGAGGTTTGAGGGTTACCTATTAACAGAGCTGGTAGTATTGCCCTGATACAGCTCTGTAGTAATACAACATGATAAAGATTATACCTTCTCATACCAGAGCACCAATTTGCTACAGTAGCAGACTGAGAAATTCCCCCAGTTTAGATCATATATGAGGGTCAAAGAACATCCTACTCAGCATGTTCACCAGCACAGATTGCTAGAGAATTGATTCCTAACTCCTAGTGATCAGGTTACTAATGTTCGTAAGGACCACATCAGCTAGTTTCTACTTTGGTTTCTGAAGGATAGAGAGGGGATCCCGGGCTGCCTGGGTGACTCAGTCGGTTAAGTGTCCAACTCTTGATTTCAGCTCAGGTCATGATCTCACTGTTCGTAGGATCGAGCCTTGAGTCGGGTTCTGTGCTGAGAGCATGGAGCCTGCTTGAGTTGAGATTCTCTCTCTCTCTCTCTCTCTCTCTCTCTCTCTCTGCCCCTCCCCCACTCATGTTGTCTCTTAAAAAAAAAAGAGGGGGGGATCCCAATCTCCTTTAATGAGAGAGCAAGGATATTTGATAGCTGAACAAAAAGGATATAAAGGATATAGAACAAAAAGGATATAAAAAGAACATAACACCTGCAGGCTGGGTTCAAAGTGGTCCCAGGACCTCCTGCATGCACTTCCTATGCCCCTGCTACTAAGTCATCTTTGGGCCCAGATCTTTCTGTTTCTCACTGATTGCAGGCCAAGCTTCTTTTGGCATGGCCATGTGCACGGCTTGTTCCCAAATGAGGATATTTAGGTCATGACATTTTCAAGGTTTTTATGTTATAAAGTGTTTTTATGTGCATGGCATTGTAGTAAGTGTTTTGCATATATTACCGTATTCAATACTCAAAACTGCTCTGTAATACAGTCCCACTATTATATCTATCTTACAACTGAGGATAAGTTAAATTTACTGGTGGTCAGCTTCTCAACTGGGGAGAAAAAGAACAGAGTTAGGGAAAAAAGGAAAAAAGGAAACGTAGAATTTTCTTGGTTGGGCTAGAAAACATCCCAGTAAAAAAAAAAAGCAGGGAAGATACTGAAGGGAAGGAAAGTTTTAACATTGATAAAGAAGGCCCACCTTATATCAGACTATGGGTTGCTTTATATCATCATTGTTACTGATTTTTAACTTTTTTTTTTTTAATTTTTTTTTTCAACGTTTTTTATTTATTTTTGGGACAGAGAGAGACAGAGCATGAACGGGGGAGGGGCAGAGAGAGAGGGAGACACAGAATCGGAAACAGGCTCCAGGCTCCGAGCCATCAGCCCAGAGCCTGACGCGGGGCTTGAACTCACGGACCGCGAGATCGTGACCTGGCTGAAGTCGGACGCTTAACCGACTGCGCCACCCAGGCAACCCCGATTTTTAACTTTTTTAAAAAAATTTATTTATTTTTGAGACAGAGACAGAGCCTGAATGGGGGAGGGGCAGAGAGAGAGGGAGACACAGAATCGGAAGTAGGCTCCAGGCTCTGAGCCATCAGCCCAGAGCCCGATGCGGGGCTCAGACTCATGGACCAAGAGATCGTGACCTGAGCTGAAGTCGGACGCTTAACCCACTGAACCACTCAGGCGCCCAGTGATTTTTAATCTTTAATGTGGTTTCATGGCCCACCTTCCTGATTATTAGGAATCCACTGACAGGAGAAAAGTCCTTTGTGTACCAAAATGAAAAGCCAACTTTTCTCAACCAATCAAAAAGCCTACAATTCATTTTATACCATGCGAATAATAGATGGGCATATTGAACACAGCAGCTGGCAAGTGTGTCCTCAGATGCGAGTGGAATTCACTCTTCAGGTACACAGCAGGACCCAAATTAAAGCGTCGGGCTACTAGCTTATATCTTGTGACCACAGATGCTCTCCACGCACAGAGGGATTGAGATGAGCCACCTTTCCCTAGCTTCATCTCTCTTTGACGTGCAGAAGAGATGAAATATAGGAGCACTACAGTCCCCAGTCTGCACCAGGGCTCCTCCCTGTCTCCACCCCATCCCACAGTTTACTTGTTGAAATTATACCTCCGCAGACCCAGTACTTCACCACCAGCCCCCCATACTTCCGGTCTTTTTCACTTTCTGGACTATATACTGGGTTAGCCTCCATATTTTCTGTTGTTGCAGACCTTGGGTTTCTGTTCAGAGTAGAGGAGAAACAAGGTACTTCATTAAAGTTCTTTAGGAAAGAAAGTTTGTTCTCCTTCAAATGTGTGTCAATATTTGCCACCAATCATCACCTCTTTTTGTCACCACAGACCTTCCAAACACCAGGAAATTATTACATACTACTATTACAGTATGTGTGTGTTAACTATATCTTTTTTTCCTCTCCTCTCCAAATTTTTATAAGAATTTCAAGGGAGTTGAGAACTGCAAAATCACCATCTCAAATAAGAAACATAATTATTTTGAAAGAGAACTTAAAATGTGTGATATTTTTCAACACAAATTGTTATTAGAGAATTTTAGACCCTTATCATAGTCCTTATTCTATGTTCTTGCCCCTTGATCTGAAGCCCTTAAATCCTACTTAAATAGGGAAATGATTCAGTATTGCTTAAAAACACACTTCTCTTGGCCCAAATAACCTGGCCTCCTATTAAAAGCTCTGTGAAAAACTCTAGACACTTGGGTCCTAATGGATAACTTCACATGAAATGACGGGGAGAATTCTCCTGAAAGACTCAGAAGCTCCCATTCAGGGATGGGGTGAATCAAGGTTAATTTACATTTCTGAACCTATTCTCTGCATTGTTGTAGGCTGACACAGTTGAGTTTCTAAGAGACAACCAAAATAATATAGTAAGGCACAACTGTAATGCTATTAAAAGCCAGGAATAGCCATGATTAATTACCACCAAAGCTGAAGGGAAAAAGGGAGGACTCCAGGACTCATTTGAATTATATCTATCATTGGGTTTAGAATAAATAAAATCCTTCCAAACCTGGTAAGAAAGAAAGATTGATAGAGTATAAATGGTGTTTGCTATTTAGAAAATTGATACAAGCTCTTAATCTGGAGAACATCTGAGATGTACTTGAGTCATTTGCCTTTGTTTTGTTTTATTTTAAAAAAGCAAACAAAACTGATTCTGTTCATGTGTTTTTGGCACATGCTGTGCCAGAATAGATGGCAAAGGCTGTGAGCAACTTACGTGGTACGCATGCACTGGACCTGTCTTTGATGATCATCAAAATCCCATAGAGACAGACTTGCATATAGTGTATGGGGTGAAAGAATTGTGTAATTATGCAGTGCATTTGAGCAACGGACATAACCAGAGCAGACAGCTCCAACCCCAACTGAACACTTCAGCTTGAATGATCCACTCACCTATCTGGCACCTTGGATTAAGCAGGTGTTGCAAACTCATCTCTTATCATGAGATGGTAGAAACGACCCAAGAGATCAACTCTGAGTTTATTAGGGAAACGATCACATATATTTGTGGCAGCTTTTATTTCTCTAAAGTGAATTGAATCAAAGTGAGAGCCAGAGTATCCACAGATCTACACAGTCCAGCTATACGTACTACAGGCTGTCCCATGGGCTGCCCCACATGCCTCCCACTGAAGCCTTTTGACCTTGGGCTCAGGGAAGAATAACATCAATGAGCACCACTGCAGCAGTAGCTAATGACTGATGAAAGCTTTCTATTTATCACACGTGGTATTTTCATGTGTTATGTTATTTGACTTTCTGAGTTGTCAAAATGAACCCCCAAGGTCCCACAGCTAAGAATGGGTAGTTGAATTCAGTCTTAACTGACTTTAGGCAAGATTGCTGGGAGAAAAATAAATCTTTATTTTATAGAGCTATCTATAATATGGTAGTCACCAACAGTTCCTTAATCCAAAGTACAACATAAAAAGAAACAGAATTGATATTATTTATGACCAACCAATGGTTGGTCACTATCTCTCTCATCTGAGGCACCTCAAAATAAAGTTCATCATTAATGCATCCTCCCTCTTCCCAAGTCTTTCACCAAAAACTGAAATTCTCAATCAGTAGTTGCTAAGGAACTATCTTTAGGGTTTCACAATCTAGAATGAAATCATTCAGATAATCAATGAAATGAACATGAATACTTTTAGCATCATGGCTATGCACCAAGCATTATTTCATGGGGGAAGGTTCTTACACAGGACATTCAGGATGAGAGATATTTCTAAGGTGAAACAGGTGTGTATGCAGAGTAGAATAACATTTTACATACAGTTTGGTTTCTAAAGTCATCTCAGAAAACAAAAATCAAATACTCTGAAAATTACCTGCAAAAATTTCCTAGGAAAATGACATATTGGAAACTACTCCATCTCACACCAGCATTGGCTGGGACAGCTCTGTCTTCATTTGGGCACAGAGGAAGGGGCTTGCTCTGTGTGGGAATGTGTTGTCTAACAAGGGTACACCCTCTAAATACTAGAATGCCACTCAGTGTGGCTAAACAGTGCTTTTCCTGCCCCTAACCCTAAGGCAAATGCTTACTGGGTGGGTTATTTTAGGTCACTACTTAAAGTCTCCTATCTCCTCCTTGCTTTCTTCCACTCACACCCCTTGGCTTTCTATCTCCTCCCACCAAGTATATTTAATTGAATTTGTTAAAGTTAAAAGTGCATATGACAACCTGATTAAAAATGGGCCGAAGACCTTACCAGACACTTCACTAAAGAAGATATATGTGTGGCAAATGAAGATATGAGAAGATGTTCCATATCATATGCCATTAGGGAAATGAAAATTAAAACAATGAGATACCACTACACATCTGTGAGAGGGACTGAAATCCAAAACCCTGACACTGAATGCTGCTGAGAATATAGAGCCCAAGGAAGTCTCATTCATTGCTGGTGAGAATGTAAGATGATACAGCCACTTTGGAAGACAGTTTGGCAGTTTCTCACGAAACTAAACATACTCTTCCCACATGATCCAGCAGTTGCCACTCCATGGTATTTACCCAAAGGAGTTGAAAACTTCTGCCCATTTAAAAGGCTGCATGTGGATGTTCATAGCAGATTTATTCATAATTGCCAAAACTTATAAGCAACCAAGAGATGATCTTCAGTAGGTGAATGGATAAAGAAACTGTGGTACCTCCAGACAGTGGCACATCATTCGGCATGAAAAAGAAATGCACCATCAAGTCATGAAAAGACATGGAGGAACCTTAAATGTTTATTCCTACATGACAGAAGCCAATCTGTAAGGTCACATATTGTATGATTACAACCATATGACATTCTGGAAAAGGAAAAACTATGGAGACAGTAAATCAATCACTGTTTTGGGGGAGGGAAAGATGAATAGGTGGAGTACGGAGCAATGACACTACTCTGCATTACACTACAATTATGGACACATGTTATCACACATTTATCCAAACCCACAGAATGTACACCAAGGGTGAACCCTAATGTAAATTATGGACTTGGGATGATAATAATGTATCAATGTAGGCTTATCATTTTTAACAAATGAACCACTCTAGCGAGGAATGTCAGCGATGGGAGAGGTTATGGATTATGCATAAGTGGGGACAAGGGGCATATAGGAGAAACCTCTGTATCTTCCTCTCAATTTTCCTGTGAATCTAAAACTTATCTTAAAAACTAAAAGTTATTTTTAAAAAGTACATATAAAGTAAGCTCACTTTACTTTGTTGACTCCTACCTACACAAGCATGAAACTAGCTGGTGAGTGCACTACAGCCTTGTTTTGATAAATGATCAGATTATATTGAAAAGGCTAGAAAATGGTCCTCTGCTGTGCCTCCTACAGTCTTTGTTAAATTAGAAAATAGCTTTACCATCTTACCATTTGTGCTGGAATTATTTAGAAATAATAATGATGATGAAGATATGATGAAAAATAATAAAGAGAAAAAGGAGGAGGAGGAGAGGGAGAAGGAAGGGTAAGGACAGAGGAAGAAGCAGAGGAGGAAGAGGGACAGGGAAAAGGGAAAGAGGAGCTAATATTCTAATATTTATGGAACCTTGATCACATGCCAGGCACTATGCTAATTGTTTTACTTGGATTGCTGGAGATCCTACGACAACCATATGAAGTTGGAACAGTTTCCATCACTTTCAATTTAAAAATAAGAACAGTGATGCTTAGTAACTTGCCTGAGCTAGTAAGTGATAGAGCCAGTATTCAAACCCAGACAGTCTGGCACTAAAGCCTGGGCTCTGAACAATCATCACAGCGTGTGTCTTAGTCACTTCCAATTTTATCCTCCCGAGTCTATCCTCACTCCTCTCACCACCTTAATTTATGTCAGTCATTAAATCGTGAACATTCTCCCTCCCAAAAACTCAGCTCCTCCTGCACATCCCCAATAGCACTGCTAGATTCAGCCTCTCACATGAGTTTTAACAATTGATACCTACCTACCTGGCTTCTTTCCTATTTCTAGTCTTCATCTCTGCAAACTATTCTTCCTAGTGCTGACAGAGTGATACTAGTAACCAGCCAATCCCTCTTTATTGTTCCCTGTATTAAACCAGCTCAGTCTCCATCACTGCAGAGATACAGTCAGGTTCTTTAATGTGGCCTATAGAATCTACTGTGATCTTGCTTCAGTCTACACTTTTAATCTCATCCTCTTCCAAATCCTCACACCTACTCCTCGCTTGGTTATATCAAATGACTCTTTTTGCTCCCTTAAGTCATTGTTTAGCCAGTTCCTTCTGCTTAGAGTATCTTCCCATCACCTGTGTTCAGCTCCTTCCCTTCCTAGAAAACTCTTACTCATATTTTAGATCTCAACTTGAATGGTCACCTCTATTGTGATGTTGTTCCTGGCTCTACTAGGTGAGGCAGACACTTCCTTTTCTATTCTCTTATAGCTGCTATGCCTTCCTCTGTGATAGAACTTAACCTCTTGTGTGATTATTGTCTGAGTGGAGGCCTATGAGCTCCAAAGAGCAGTCACTATGTAACATTCAGGGCCCCCTGCATCCCAGTCCCCACCTGTATTTGTAACCTCATCTTCACCACACATAACTGATGTGCCTGCTATATTATACTAACTCACATCCCCCATATGCCTCATGATTTATTGCTTCTGTGTGGTTAATTGGTTAAGCCATCCCTTCTATCTGGAAAGATTCCCCCAAATCCTCACCTACCAACACAATGTTTATATTTTTGGGTGCAGCCCAAATATCACCACCTCCTCAAGATTTTCTCTACCCAGAAGTAGTCTCTTTTCTTTGGAACTGCCATAAAGCTCTCTGAACTTTGGCCTCATCTCTCTGGCCTTTTGTAATTTTCTACTTTGTATCAAGCTCCTCTGTGTCCATGTCTCAGTTCCCAGTTCTAAATCAGTCCCTTGAGTCTTTTATTAGAAATCATGTCTTAGTCATATTAGTTTAAAATTCATAGCCAATCTACTTCTCCTTATTTTCCTCCTGTCCTCAAGCCCAGCCAGGTATAATGAATGATTGAATACATATTAGTGACTAGCCATGTTGGTCATGCCATTCTCATCCTCATATTCCCCTTTTGCAAAGGAAGGATTAATGGCAGCAATGGTGGGCTAAGAAATGGTTAATATTAGAAAAGGAACTGAAGGGTGCCTTTTGGTGTATGGTTCTGGGTCTGGTTTACACCAACACTTAGTTCTGTCTGTTCTCAGTGTATGGAACTGAGAGTTGATAAAACCTTCACTGAAGAATAACAATGATCATAGCTAACATATGCTGTGTTTACTATGGTCTGTGCTGAGCATCTTGGATGAATTTGCTGATTCTTCATAGCAATCCAATAAAGTAATACCATTGCTAATTTCACACCTGAGAAAATCCAATTATAGAGAGGTTATGCAACATATCTAAGATCACAGATCTGGGAGTAAAATCTATGTCTAACTCAAAGCTCAACCTCTTAACCAGCATACTCCTCTCTTTAGAAGCTTTTATGTCAGATATCAGAAGCTAGCTACCTTACCGTAGTAGAAGAATGAGAGTGGTAATGTTCCTTTCTGTAGAGATTTATTTAAAACAAAGTTTCTTGGGGCATCTGGGTGGTTCAGTCGGTTGAGCTGCCAGTTTAGCTCAGGTCATGATCTCATGGTTCATGAGTTCGAGCCCCATGTCAGGCTCTGTGCTGCCAGCTCGGAGCCTGGAGCCTGCTTCAGATTCTGTGTCTCCCTTTCTCACTCTGCCCCCTCCTCTTCTCAGGCTCTGTGTCTCTGCTTTTCAAAAATAAATAACGATTAAAAAATTTTAAAAAAAGTTTCTCAACCTTAGCACTATTGAGATTTTGGGCTGCATTAGTCTTTGTTGTGGGGGTCTGTCTTGTGTATATCAGAATATTTAGCAGTACTGTATTCTAGTCTCTATCCATTATGTGTCCACAACTTCTGTACCTTTCTCACACCCCCAGTTTTGGCAACCAAGAATGTTTCCAGATGTTATCAAACCACCCCTGGTGAGAATCATTTGATTTAAAGGAAAAGAATGGCCCCTTCCCCTTATTAGGATAGTATACCCCAATCACAATTTAGGAAAAATGCTAAATAAATGATATTGCAAGAGAAGGAATTTCAACTAGAACAATTAATCTCAGCTGAGTGGCCATTAGGGGAGAATTTCCTGAGGTGTTTTTTTTTAACATTCATTAACTGTCCATGCGAAGTGTATCAGAACCTTGGACAGCGGTTAGGGCAGCTGAGGCATAATTCTTTCAAGAGATAACTGAGTACCAGAGGCATGCCTAGGACATTTAGTCCACGTGGAGCCAATTTCCAACATTTCTACCCGAATGAAATCCAGTTAAAATGGTCATTGAAAGTATTCTTTCAGAGGAATAGCCAGAAAGAAACCCTTTGAAAGGAAGTATGTGGAAAAGGAGAGAGGCCACCTCAAATTTGCCGTGGTAACAGGACCAGGTGTTTTCATGTATTGCTCAAGTGTGAATTCTAGTTTTTTAACAATTAGTGGTGGGGCGCTCCCTTCCAAACTCCCATCTGCCACCACTACAAGGAATGAAGGCATACCTCTCAGCCTTGGATATTTCTGCTACTGTACCCAATAAAATATTACAGGTCAGTAAAGCCTGAACAAAGGGTGAATTAACTGGATTAACTGAGGGACTTTGCACTTTTAAAAGGGACAAAAGCTAAAAAGCTAAGGAATTTCTTAAAGTTCTAATGTTAGAATCACAGCAGTGACTTTGGAATTCTTAGCTTGGAGTTGGATGTATTGAGGGCATTCTTCTTATCAGCACCTCAGATTTTACCTTGCAGCCATCACCCTAGGCTTCCTGCTCACCAGATGAGATTCCATAATTATAATGTAACTCCGAAGCTGACTTGATCAACAATACAAGGATACCATGAAAAGTACTATTTCTATGGCTCATCGTGAAGACTATATATAAGGAAAGGCATGAGGTATTCTCCTCATGTTAAGGACTTGGTCACATTTTGGAAGAATGTTGATTTTGAAACTTACTGTTGTAATGGGAATATTGGAAATGATATGGAAAAATCCTAGCTTCTCCCCTTACCAGCTTTGTGACTTGAGACATGTCACTCAATTTCTTTGAACCTCGGTTTTCTCCTCTATAAGATGAAGCTAATAATACCCATATTAAAGAGTTGCTGAAGGGCAATGTGATTTATTTTCTCCTTTTTTTTTCCTTTTGGGCTTTTCTGTGCTTACCAGGAAGTGTATAAACTGTTTAAGGATATTGCATATGATATTATTCCAGTACAAGGTGGTTTCTCTCCCTTTCTATTTATTCATGGCTGCATTCATTCACCCAGTACATTGATTTTCTCAACAGCTACAGGCAGAAAGAAACCCTGAATACTCAGTCCTAGTCACTTTGTACAGCTCTTTCACGCATTCTGTGTTGTCCAAATATCTTATTTTCTATTATTTATGCTGCTGTCATTTCTATAAGACCCCACATAGGTTATACTTTGTCAAAACAGGGACACCTTTCAGATTTCATCTGCTGGCATGTTTTGGCATCCTCTGAGAAGCTGAGAAGCAATGTGCTGAGCTGTCCACAGAGGGCTGGGCAGTTCCCTCATCTTCATCATTCCATTCTCTGCCCTTGTCTCCCAAGGTTCCAGAAAGTAACAGTAAGGATAGATAGAACTGCCCAGAAAAATATGGTAAGAAAAGGAATTGCTTACCAAGATGATATTTTTGAGACCAAAGCACCATTTAAATGGTGTTTGGCTGAATTCAAACTTCACTAGCGTCTCTGTTATCTTAAAAATCTGTCATTTTGTTCTGTCCTAGGACATGTGCTGGCAACAAATGGTATTTCTCAGTAACTATTCAAGAGAAGGCTGTGGGAAAAAACTCCAGAACAAGGAGGCCAACAGTATCTTTCAATCCATATAATCTGTGAATTAGGGGTGATTTTAAATGAGTTCCTTGGATCCATAGAATTCTTTAGGAATGCCTATGTGGGGCCACCTCAGAAAACCATGTAAAGAACCTCAGTTTGGGGCTCCTAGCCTTCCATACTTCCTTAAATCAGAGTAGCTCAGTGTTCATCTATTATAATTATTCATGAGATTTTTAAGAAAACAGCTTTATTGCTAAAAAGATATGAAACACATTTGAAGTGGTGACTTTGGAGGTTTGTGTGGAAGCCTCCAATCCCTCCCTAGACTGGATTTATTTGTGGTTCTTGAAAATCAGTGACTTAAATAGTTAGAAAAATGCAAATTATGTTTAGGGGAAAGAATGAAAGTGGTTAGAACCTGGAGGTTCCCTCAACTAGAAAATTTATGAAAACCAATTGCTTTCTGTATTTTTTTTCACAACACAGCTCAGAAACATGGTATTCCTCACTATCATCACTTCTCCCCTTCTCATTCGTAACTTAATCCAGTCTTACTTGACTTCCATCTTCATTGCACTACTAAAATCAAAGTCCACCTTATCATTAAATGAAACAAACATTTTAGTTCTTATCTCACTTGATATCTCATGGCAGCATTGGATATTGATGACCACTTCCCTCTTCTTGAAACCATGCTGATCCATTAGACTTCATGGTCCCAAATAGACCATGTGCCTGTCCTTCTGCCTCTCATCCATCTCCCTTAGGTATTCCTTCTTCTCTCATCCTGTCAATTCTGTCCTGGGTTCTCTTGCATCAGTATTCTGTCTTCTTTGGAGGAACTCATTCACTGCCATGATTTTAATTACACCCAATTGCTAATGACTCTAAAATATTTCTTCCAACCCTGAGCCATAGACCCACACATCTTCATTTTTATTTCTCACAGACACCTCAATTTCAAAGTGGCCAAAGTCTATTTCATCATCTTCCTTATAACCTAACCCTACATTTTTAGCAGAGTCCTCACTACCACCACCTGCATAGTTGCCTAAGCCAGAATCCTGAGCATCATTCTTGACTCCAGAATCCTCAACTGCCATTTCTCTCTCCTCCTCTCTCATGTTGAATTAATCATGGGGGCACCATTTTGGTTCCTAAGCATTTCTCATAGCTTTCTGCTTTCCTTCTTCTGCACCTCCAGTTCTTAGTATAGCCCACTCTCATCTGAATGGCAGCAATGACTTCCCAGTTGGTCTCCCAGCAGCCATTTTTGCCTTCTTTAATCCAGTCTCCATATTTTAGGAAAACCGATCTTTCCAAAACACAAAGTTAATTACACCTATGCTTTACCACCCTTTAATTGTTCCTCACTTTTATTTGGTAAACTCAACCACTTTACATGGCTTATAAGACAGTGTATAAGATTAATCCTTCTTAGCTCTAAAGCCTCATCCCTCAGTATTCTGTTGAATTCTGAATTTATACATTTTCCTTGTCCTATGGCCTTTTGATGTTTTACTCTAGGCTTTAGCTGGAATGGACTTCTCCTAGTTCTTTACTTATCTACTTTAACTACTTTAATATCTCATTGTACATGTTCCTGCAGGAAGTGTTAACTAATTCCCCGAGCCTTGGTGAATTTCCCACTCATGTGTTTCCACAGCCATTCTTCCTTTCTGTATACGAGCATTTATCCCATTGCATTGCCCTTGTCTGTTTACCTTTTTTATCCCCCATCTAGACTGTAAGTTAGAAGAAGACAGAAATCTGTTATATCCCTAGCACTTAGCATTGTGCTTGACATTCAATAAATAATCCCCAATGAATGAACAAATGAATGGGCCCTAGAGAACAAAGAAGAATGTGTCTTGGTAATCTTAAGATAGGTGACATTTGAGGTATATAAAAAGAAGGAACTAAAAATAGGCAAACAGTGGGGAATTTGGTTCCAGCATAAAAGGGATCATTTAATATCATTTGAAGTATGAGCCTTGTAAATCATGTAAGACAAGATATGCAAAATTTAAAGAGTCTGGAATTGACCACATAAATGTGAAACCAGGCTACATTTTTTAACTGGACATCGGGGACTGATATGGAAGAAAAAAAATGTTAGAAAGGGAAAACTTAAAAGCAACAAAGACTCCCAAACATAAGCTCTAAGCCTTGAGTGGGGACAGTGCTCAATCAATAAATACTACACAAATACCTTAGACAAGTAAGGGCTATTCTAGGTCCTCAGCATTCAGAAATAGGCGAGCCATATTTCTTGATTCAATGAGTTCAAAACATTGAGAGAGAACCACAAACAATAACAACAATACAGCTAGGAATGAAGAAAATACTGGGGCTGCATACAAAAGGGGCCATGAACTCTATTTGCAGGGAGACTTCCAGATTACAAGTGTACTAAGCCATGAAGGACAGTTGTAAGCCATGAAGGACTAGGATTTAAACTGACAAAGAAGAGAGGTAGGGGAACATTAGGAAATTCTGGGTGGGCAAAGCAGCAATCACAAGACAAGAATCGAGGGAAACCATGGCATGTTTAGGAATGGCAAACATACCCATGAAAATTGTCATAAAGTTCATGGACAGTGGTGGGAGATGATGAAGCTGAACAGCCAGTAAAACCCAGACCTTGACTACCCATGCTAAGGTGACTAAAGGCATTGAGAAAACACCAACTTTTTAAAGGAAATTAGTAACAAGTCAGTTGTAACTTTTAGAAAATCCCTTTAACTGACTGGAAAGTAGACAGACTAGATGAGACAGTGCTTAGAGAAGGGCTAAGGCCATAATCCAGATGTCCTTGGGTGACTTCAATCATAACTGGCTGACTCAAGGAAATGACAGAGTCTGTGTGGTGGGGTAGGAGGTGGCTGTGTGTGTAACAGGGGGATATGTGGAAAGATAGGAACTGAGATGCGATCTGCACTTTTCCAAATCCTGGTTTTTGTCATGAGTAGAGCCTTAGCAATCTTATTCTTCTGCACAGTTTGAAAAGGTCAAATTCCTGAATTAATTCCATGAGGTGAAGGGCAACTCTAAGAGATGATAATGAAGCATATTACAGGAAATTAAACAAGGTATTTCTTCATCTTTAAAATGACTTTGTGCTACCTAAGTAAATCCATCTGCCAGATTTCATCTTGTCTCTTTAGAGAACTTCCTAGATGCTAAGGCAGTATCTTTCCTCAACATATCATATATGAAATATTAAAATCCCAGGTAAATACAGAATGCCAAATCAATGCATTTGTTAAAACATCAATACAACAAGAACAGCTGGTTTGTTCCCTTCCCTGAAAAAAAGAAAAGTCTTCCTGAATGTTCCTGGCAGATCTGTCATCTCTTCTTCAAGCCAAGTGACAAGTGAGTTATACAATGGGGCTTCAAAGGGTTCTAACCATATTGCACAGCAGATGCTCTGAAACTATTATTCAGAGAGTCTGCCCAGGCCCCCTATTGCCCTCTGATTCCCTTGAAGCAATTTATGACCTACTCTCTCTTTGCATCAGTTACATTATGACTACATTAATCTAAAAGACCCATTAACCTCACTCTACTTCAATTTCCCTGAATCCTCACCCCCCAATACACACACATACTTCACATTGTACCACCCATATATACACATTAGGCTTCCTTTATGGATTGGCTAAAGCAGGATTCTTTCAGAAATATATTAGTGCCAAAATGACCCATTTGATATATGCTGAACTTTTACCTAATTCACTAGTTCTGGTCCTTTCTGCTTTTGTTCCACCGTAAATCCTCCAAGAGCTCTCATTCTGGAGGATAATGATCTTTCTTCTCATTTCCAGCTAATCTTATTTCTCAATCAATCTCACCTTAAAATTAACCCAGGTTTTCACTTCATATGATGTTTGCCCTATGTGAAATTTCTATAGACTGTCCTTAGATCCACATTTTGGAGGTACTCAATAGTGTTCATTATAGTGCTACTTTCAGTGAAATCCTATCTTTGACATATTGAGACTACAAAATACTTTGCATTTATAGATCTTGCTGAATTCATGACTATTACGTACACAGCAGCAAATCATGAAAATTAGAGTTGGGAAAGTCTTATTAGGACTGAAAGTCCATCCCTAGAGGCTATGTGAGAATGCTACTTACAATTCAACATTTATTAAGCTCCAAAATGCACTAGGTCCTTTACAGAGCAAAGAGCTGGACAGAGTCAGAGTCTAAGTTATTTACAATAACACACCATCACTGTGTCCATTTTTCTCTTTAAAGGACTCCAGAAATGACACTTCTAATGTTTTCCACAAACGATGCTATGGCCTGATAGATTTTTCTGATGAGAAGTCTTCCTGGTATCTAGCCTATGTACTCATGTGAAGAGGAGTTTAATTCACCTTCCACCACTAATAATCAGAAGCAAAATAAACCTAAATAATATGAACACTGGGAGTAACTTCTTCCAGTGTTTCACTGAATTTCCTTTCTTATCTTCAAGCAGGAGAGAAGAAAACCAATTCTCAGTAAACGGTGCCTACAGATTTTATAAAAACTGAATAATTAAATAATGTCTCTATGTTCTTTCTCTTCTCCTTTAGCTTTCTCCCACTTTTGATAAAAATACATCCATACAGGAGCACGTGAGTGGCTCAGTTAGTTAAGCATTTGACTCTTGGTTTCAGCTCAGGTCATGATCTCATGGTTCATGAGTTCGAGCCCCACATTGGGCTCCGCACTGACAGTATGGAACATGTTTGGGATTCTCTCTCTCCCTTCTCTCTCTACCCCTACCCTACTTGTGCTCTCATGCTCTCTCTCTCTCTCTCTCTCTCTCTCTCAAAATAAATAAACTTTAAAAAATACATCTGTACATATACCTATCACTTAACACAATATCTTGACCACTGCTTGGTACATGGGAAGCATTCAATGAAACTTTTATTAAGTGGATGCATAATAAGAAAAATTTTTTTCAGTAACATGCAATTGTGGTATGCTTGACTCATCTTTGTATTGTTAGGCTAAAAGTGCTAGGGAAAAATATACTAGGAGTTTCAAGATTCACCATGCTTTTGAAAATCTGCCGGTGCAAATTACACAGCTCCTTAGTGTACCTCTAAAATATACAGATTCACACATGGGATTCTACTCCTGAAATCATTATTCCACTATATTCTAATTAACTGGGATGTAAATTTAAATAAGTAAATAAGTAAATAAATAAATAAACAAACAAATTCACAAATCAGAGTGTAAGTCAACTAACATTCATGCCAGGAATTTTGATTACCATTCAAAAGTTATTTTGACTAAAATAAACCAATGTCTACTAAGTGAGAAGTTTTAAAATAAAATAAAATCAGGACACTAGAGTAGTGGGAGCTATCAAGTGAACTAATCTTGGCTCTCTTTTTTTCACTGAGTTGATTGACCTGAGATGGTATAGATCTCAGATGCAGACTATTACTTAAATAAACACAAGCTGCTATAGAAACTATACAGCCAGTTGATGAACTGAATATATTACTACATCTTAGCACTATTTTAGTACCAGGATCTATGTGTTCAATGCAAATTCCTCAGGCTGCAATTTATAACCCATTCTCTCACCTTGGCTCTGGAAAGACAGTGATAATTATATTTAACTCTAGAATGTTTCTTAAATCTCATGATATTTACCATATATTGAGACATTGATCTTCAATTTTCCTGCTAATGGGAAGATGACACTGTGCAGTATTTCCTTTTCCAAATGCTCTCCATGTATCACACCCTTTCTCCTATCTGCCTTACTTCATCCCCATCCCCAACCAAGCAAGGTACACATGGAGATATATCATTAACTTATTTGCCTAAAAATTGAAAAACAAACAAACAACTATTAGTCATAAGGGAAACGTGATATTCTGAAATCTATAGCCACTGGAGGTGAATAAACAAAGTGTGAAAATATTTGCAATAAAAAGTGCAAAGATCTTCATTATTTAGATTAAACAGTAAGAAATGGAAATAAACCTTAGCTGCATTCGAAGGCCGGCTTAGGTAGATAGCTATGGAAGAAACCTATAATAGCTCTGGTGTGCTGGTCAGAAACATGTGGTCTCAGATCTCCTATGAACTAACCATGCAAACTTCAGAAACAATGCACATGCCTTTTCTTGGTTTTAGTTCACTTACTTGTAAAATAAAAAGAAGGACCTAGATTATTCCCAGGTATTTTGCCGCTAACAAATTGCATGTTTTTTAAAAAATTTTTATTCCTTTTTAAAAGTTTTTTAATATTTATTTTTAAGAGAGAGACAGACAGAGAGCAAGCTGGGAAGGGGCAGAGAGAGAAGGAGACACAGAATCCAAAGCAGGCTCCAGGCTCTGAGCTGTCAGCACAGGGCCCAATGCAGGGCTTGAACCTACGAACCGTGAGGTCATGACCTGAGCCAAAGTTGGCCACTTAACCAACTGAGCCACCCAGGCATCCCTTTAATTTTTATTCTTTAAAAAATGTTCTACAGCTCTTGATATAATATAGAGGATATGATTTAACTCTTGGTTTCATAACTATGTACAATAAAAATTTAATATGACATTAAATATCCATATGAGGAATGGCATTCTTAATGAGCATTTGCAGTTAATCTTTGTCACTTTGTCACATCCCTGCCACGAAGGCATCACTACCTTCACTTTACAGATGAGGAAACAGAAGCTAAAAAAAATATAAAGAATTTACTTTGTCACATGGTGTAGTAAAGAGTGGAGCTGGAGTCAGAACCCAGGTCTAACTACAAAGCCCGAGTTCTTTACATCATACCAGAATGAATCTTCAGCAATGAGTTAGAGTCTTAGTTTATAACTAAAGTATTAGTTACTTACTAACTGGTAGTTATAAATTTATAACATTTATAATTTTCAATGTTTTATTCCAGAAGCCAATGAAACATAATAGTGGTACTTAATATATTTGAGCCTTTTCACTATACCAAACATTGCTCCAAGCAATGTATGTGGGTTATGTCATTTAAATTTAGTTGAATCCTGGGGTGCTTGGGTGGCTCAGTCGGTTAAGTTTCCAACTTCAACTCACATCACGCTCTCCCAGTTGGTGAGTTCAAGCCCCACATTGGACTCTACTCTGACAGCTCAGAGCCTGGAGCCTGCTTGATTCTTTCTCTCTCTCTCTTTCTCTCTCTCTCTCTCTGCCCCTCCCTGCTCATGCTCTCTCTCTCTCTCTCTCTCTCTCTCTCTCAAGAATAAACATTAAATTTTTTTTCAAATAAAAATGAATAAATAAATAAATAAATAAATAAATAAATTTAGTGCTATCCTAAGGGGGAACAGAGAAGTGGGCAAAGAGGTCAAATCCCATAGCAAGTGAGTATGAGTTCACATCTGAATACCTGTCCCAGGTTTGAGAGCTTGCCCCCCTCAAACTGAAGTTCTTTCTTAAGCAAATGGAGGAAGTGTTTACAAAGCTGAGTCACTGCAATTGTTACCTGAAGGAAAAACATTTACTGGTGTTGGTCTCATTATCAGTCCTATTTCCAGGCATATCCGAAAATAGAGTATTTGTTCAAATCACTGTTTTCTCGTACTTCAAGTGCTCAAAAACATTTTCAGGAACCATTGGTTACTGCTACTCATCCCCCTGCTTGGCCACCTGTTGTAACTCCAGTCCTCATCTGTAATCTGTCCCCATTCCATATTTAACCTGTGAGGGGTATCTGATCCCTTTAAGATTTGTATAGATCTTGCAACAGTGAAGACTTCATTATTTTCAACAGCTGAGTATTTAATAAGTGACACATAAATTAGATATGTGTCAATATGTACTTCAATGTATGTTAACGTACACAAACCAAGAAGTAAGTGTATGGATAAAAAAGCAGAGACCCTTTTGGTTTTCTTTTCAAGTGCATCTGAACTAGATTTTCAATTTTTCACATGTCAAATTGTTGTAAAGTTTGGCATAGCAGAAAAATTGAATGTTTGGGAAAGACCAGTTTGCTTTTTCAACATTTTTTATTTATTTTTGGGACAGAGAGAGACAGAGCATGAACGGGGGAGGGGCAGAGAGAGAGGGAGACACAGAATTGGAAACAGGCTCCAGGCTCCGAGCCATCAGCCCAGAGCCTGACGCGGGGCTCGAACTCACGGACCGCGAGATCGTGACCTGGCTGAAGTCGGACGCTTAACCGACTGTGCCACCCAGGCGCCCCCCAGTTTGCTTTTTAAGGAAAAGAGTCACTCCAAACCCTGCTGACATGTTACTCTTTGGTAAGACTTGCATTTATACTAAATATGCCTAACGTATCATCTTCAGTGGGTGGAATTCACAGTCTCCCGTGACCTGGAAACACTAAGTCGTTCATTTCCTCAGGAGAGTATGCATCTGGCTGTGACATGCTGAATAAATCCATCATATTTCTATCAGAAAGTAGTATTCCAATTTAGATTGCTTAACCCAAACAATCATATTGTGCCCACAGATAAAAACTGACATGAAAGAAAACAACTAACTATTGACTGAATTTAACAAAGGTTCCCTTTTACCATCTTCAAACAACGAGTTCGTTACATGGGCCCACTTTCCCAAGTCAGTCTGTATATGCCAAGAGGGTTGGGAAGTCCAAGAAGATTGTCACCTTACACAGTGAAGAGAACAAGTGGCACTTACCCCAATTTTACATCCTCCATTTAATAAATATTGGCAACTAATTTTGATTTTTCATCCTCCAAAATGGTGAGAATCTGGGAATATCTCAACAGCTCTGCAGAATGTGCTCCTTCTGTTTGGAATGCTCTTCCCCCAGGTATCTGCACAGCTCACTCCCTTTTATCCTTCAGACCTTTGCATAAACTTCATTTTATCTGTGAGGCTTACTTTAATTAGTTCATTTTAACCTACCACTGCAGTCCCTATCACTTTCTCAACTTCTGCTTCTCAATAGCACTATTATATTTGATTTTCTACACATCTTTTCTGTTTTTAGTGTCTCCTCACACTAAAATGTAAATTCCAGAAGGGCAGAGAGTTTGTTTAGCTCACTGCTGTATCTGCAGTGCCTAGAAGAGTGCCTGGCTCATAGCAGGTGCTCAATAAATATTTGTTTGATGAATAAGGGAATGATATCCCCCAAATATAGGTTTGCAACACTTCTGGTAGATCCTATAATGTCCCAGTTTTATATATAAATAGAGCTTCTCAGGGCACCTGGGTGACTCAGTTGGTTAAGCATCCAACTCAGGTCGTGATCTCATGTCTGTGAGAGAGCCGCACATCAGGCTCTGTGCTGAGCATGGAGCCTGCTTGGGATTCTCTCTCTCTCTCTCTCTCTCTCTCTCTCTCTCTGTCTGCTCCTCCTCTGCTTGTGCTCTCTCTTTCTCTCTCTCAAAAATACAGAAACATTATAAATAAATAAATAAATACATAAATAAATAAATAAATAAATAAATAAATAAAATAGAGCTCCTTATCAGGGATACAGTCTACTAAAAGGCTTATTTTCTTTTCAAAACAATTAGAAAAATGTTGGTTGGAACATCCAGCATCTTTTTTTCAAAGACCTCAAAAGTCCAGGAACCTCATAAGTTGCAGTGATTTGTGTCCTAATCTTGATCTATCGCTGTCTCAGCAGGGTGACCTTGTCCAAATCACTTAGAATCTTGGAACCTCAGTTGTACAGGAATGAAAATTAAAGAACACAAAGTTAATGGTGATTGGTTTTGTTCCATATTCTCAAACCCCATGATTCTTAGGGTATATTCTTTCTTCATTTAATATTTCATGTGTATAGAGCATATACTTGTTAATTAAAAATCCAGACTAGGGGCGCCTGTGTGGCTCAGTCGGTTGAGCGTCCGACTTCAGCTCAGGTCACGATCTCGCGGTCCGGGAGTTCGAGCCCCGCATCGGGCTCTGGGCTGATGGCTCGGAGCCTGGAGCCTACTTCCGATTCTGTGTCTCCCTCTCTCTGTCATGCTCTGTCTCTGTCTCAAAAATAAATAAACGTAAAA
Source organism: Panthera uncia (assembly GCF_023721935.1). Taxonomy (NCBI): domain Eukaryota; kingdom Metazoa; phylum Chordata; class Mammalia; order Carnivora; family Felidae; genus Panthera; species Panthera uncia. Next base: position 155,974,038 of record NC_064811.1, read on the forward strand.
AAAAATTTTTTTTTAAATCCAGACAAAATAGAACACTTGCTCAAAAGATATAGAAAATAAGGAATCAGGAAGATCTGTTATCTGGGCTTTCATATAAAAGTTTTTATATGGAATTTATGTGAAAGTTATTTAAAAAGTCAAATGTTTTAGCCCCTTTGTCATTACCTCTGCCATTGACAGCTCTGAATTTGTGAATTACACCCTACATAAGCACAGTTCCAAGTTTCTTTTCTTACCCAGATTACAAAGCCACTGAATTGTCTTTTCATCTTGGATGCTCCATTGAACATACTATACAATTTTTCAACACCATAATTTGATCTGAGAACATCTGCAAAAAATCTGGAATGCATTTTTCCCCTTCTCAGCACTTGACTTCAAGCCTCACATGTCAGACATTCTTCCACAGTTTCTGTGACATATTATTGGGCAAACCATCAGCAATAGTTATGTTTTGGAGAGTGCCAATATGAACAGGAAATGAGCCAGGTTAACATCATCATTAACAGAATCTTAACTACCTGTTCAACCTATGGATAAATCTGTTCTTTTAGAAATAATAATCTTGTGGCATTTTCCTCACTGTTATTCTTCATTTGAAATGGTTTCTTAAGTACAATCAAGATTATTTCATTCACATATTTATTTTCTCAAATAATTGAAACTTCCAGGAAAGAACTGCAAGGCATTCCCTGGGGTCACTGTCTTAAAAGGTAAGGAAGTTCAACTAAACATTCACATTTTACCTCAGTCATGCACACACAATAGCTAATGTTTCCTTTCTCTTATTGTATTCCTTCACTCTAGGCCTTATTCCCTCCTTTCCACAAAAATTCACCCGGAAATGCCACCACTTCCTTTGATTTCCCCTCCCTATTTTCCCCCTTCCTTTCATATTTGCCTTTGATCACTCCTTTATTTTCATCTTATTTTCTTGTGGATTTCTAGCTATCTGCTCCTTTTCTCTGCTCTTCCTATGTATCTTGGAAGATTTTATTTATTTTTGGTTCTGACAGATTAGGTGTGTTAAACAGCTGAAATTTACTTTCTCATGATTCTGGAGGCTGGAAATTCAAGATCAAGGTGTCTGTAGGGTTTCTTTGGGGGCCTCTCTCCTGGGCTTGAAGATGGCTGTCTTTCTCTGTCTCTTCACATGGTCTTCCTTCTGTGTGTGTCTGTGTCCTGATCTTTTATTCTTATAAGGATACCAGTTATATTGGACCAGGACTTATCCATGTGACCTCATTTTACCTTAATCACTATGTTCAAAGTCCTATCTTCAAATACGGTCACATGTCTTGGGTGTTAGGGGCTAGGATTTCAACATATGAATTTGAGGGAACACATCTCAGCCCATAACTGGTTCCTTCCTTCTCTTTTCTCTTTGATTATTCACCTACTATTTTTCTATGCTTTCCTATTTCATTTTTATGATTTATTTATTTACTCTGGTCTCTATTCATTAGACCGATCCCTTTTTCATGCCGCAGGGACAATCTTATCCCCACTGCTCTCCAGAGACACTCACCCCCAAGAATCCCAGCAACAAAAAAAACACTCTGGCTTTTTGTCTTGAGACCAAAGAAAGGAGTTTGAAGATAACATGTGGAAGTGGTCACATATGGCTCCTCCACTCTGAACCAGATGCTGGGAGATATCATTCAGCCAACATACTGCCACAGAGAGAAACGAGAAGGGGACAAAAAGGCCAAGCTGCCAGATTTCAAACTTTGTATTTGTTTCTATGAAGGGTTAGAAGTATATTGCCAATTTTTTTTTTCCTTTTAAACTTGCTGCTGACTCATCACACTTAATAACTGAGCAGAAATATATCAGTTCTTCTTTCACTTTCATCATCCTTAAAGAAGGAAAAGCAACTAATCTTATCATTATCTGCTCAAACACTACTCAGTGACTGTGCAGCCACAGAACTCCAGAGAAGCTCTCTGGAGGTCTTCTTACTCAGAGGTGTGGTGGCAGCAACTTGCATTCCTGACTAGCCTTCTCCACTGTAGGAGTCTTAACTCCATTCTTTTGCTCCGAGTGTTTGTTGAATCGGAGCCTTTATTCTTTTCCCCAGTCTAGCATGTATAGGAGAGATGCTCCTGCCCTGGAGACATACCGTGCTGTGTTCAGTCTGTTCTGAGTTTCCCAACAGGCAGAAAAAGCATATGCTTAGGGCACTCTGCAAGGCAGGATCATCAAAAAGATGTTTGAAAGAGTTTTATATTTAATAATGATATCTCTCCAGAAAAGCATTAAATGGGCCATCTTTGAGGGAAAAAATTCAATCTTAATGGGCTTATATATTTGTATTTTACATCTTGGCATTAGTATTTCATAATTTTTAATTACATATCTCAGAAGAATGGGCACAAGATAAGATTCTTGGTACTATTCTTTCTAATTGTCTTAGTCCGACTCATTTTATATTTAAAGTACAATTAGAAATTAGAAGTTATTTATTGTAAGAAGTGTGAATATAACTAGCATTTTAACTACTCTTGAATAGAGTTAGTTTTCAAAAGGTATTAAGTTTAAGGCATTGAAAAAAGGCATGATTCAGAATATTCACTGGCTCTGGTCTTGCAACATTTTTATTTCATTGTGGATCATCCATGTATTTTTCAAACTCCCTTAAGTTCTTATTTATTGATGTGTCTCTAAGTATTTAGTTCATGGGAACTGATCCAAAAAGAATTGCAAGGGTGCCTCATTGAGGATTAAAGCCACAGAGTGACAGCTCAATCCTTGGCCTACCTCCATCTGGAGGCTTCAGTTCCATGTAGACACCAGCACGTATCCTCTCCCCATTAGAGAGAATTTAAAGAAGTCTAGGTTAAGAGTGGAAAAAAAAAACATCCAATTAGCCTGTTTGCCCTCCTTGGTCTCAAGGTCCAGTAACTGAGTCCCAGTACTGGTAAACTGCCAATCTCCCAGTCCCTCTGGGATCGTAGCCTTCCTCCAACTCATACCAAAGGACTTACTTTCAACAACTACACCACAATGTCTCTTCACAACAGAAGCTCATTCAACTTAAAGACAACACTGGGGAGGACTTATGGCAAACGTTAGCCCCATTTTTTGAGGTATCATCTACCAGTTTTTCAAGTGAGGAAATTAGTTCAGTGACTTGCTCCAAATCCCATCTGATTTGGCATATATTGTCATTATCTTAGCTCTACCCTTTCTCCCAAACAACACCCTCTTCCCTGCTTCCTGTTTCCTGCTTTCCACAAAAAATTTGACATCCAATTAAAGCAGTACATTTCAAATGAGATTTAGATACCCAGGAACTGTTTAAGAGCAAAAATTAGAAAAAAAAAAAAAAAAAAAAAGACACAAAGTATCTTGTTTAGACATTACATCAGTTCATGCCCCTGTACTCCAATATAGACTCTATGCATCCTTCTGGATAAGAGTGACCTCTTGCCCCACTCTTGCCCTTATCATATCACTTACAAAAGGCCAAGGTTGAGAGTCAAATACTGACTCTTGTCTATGCAAATTGAACATGTCTTTTGTTCAACAATTTACAGTACGGTTTTCATGTTGAGAGCCACAAAGCTCAGAAAGTAAACACTAGAAAAATTTAAGAATCGGCATTGCATTTACTGGGATGCTGCTTTTGGTTTATCTAAATATTTTCCACTCAAATGAACTTTAAATGACTTGTATATAGTGTATGTCCTCATCTCTACAAGAACCACTTGAATAATGCTGTAATTAATATGCACCATCACACAAATAGGCCCTGTGAATATAAATACACTCTCCACACAGCGTACCTACATTTGTACTTATTCTCTAAAATAAACAGCAATTGATGCAACTGGAGTGATGTGTACAATCTGCAGCAGAGTACTGAGCATGCAGAATGTACTAAAAAAAATGCATTTGTGATGGAGCCAATATTAAGCGCACAGCAACATGACTGATGGGAGTTCTCTGTAGTAAAAGTCCACAGAGTGGGAAACATCTTGCTGTGTTATTATACAGGGCAACGTGTGAAAGCTAATATATAACAGTTGTAGAAGCAAATGATTTGAATGAGTCTCTATTCAAACCTCCAGAGGGCCATAACTGATTTTCAGTTTTAGTTTTAGTTTTAAATCAGAGCAAAGCAATAACAATTTAAATAATCTTTTAAGGCACGGGCTTCTTTTTGCTGCTGGATATGTCACTTTCTGGGGAAAGAGCTAAATGGTCAGAGTACCAGCATGCTGTCTTTCTTAGCAGAAAAGGAGGAAGAAGGAGGATTTATGAGTGGCCTTGGAGTCCAGTTTTCTGTAGGATGACACCTTTGGCAAATGAAGAGGGGGACTCATGCCTATCCTCACAGTGTGGTGGGGAATAGTGATAGGGAAACTGAGGCAATGTCCTCAAATATCTTCATTTTTGGGAAGTGCAATTGGAGATCCAGAAAAGCAGTGTGACTTACTTACGATCACACAAGTACCTTAATGGCAAAGCCAGGCCCTTAACCAAACCTCTGAATCCCCTGCCTCTGCATGCTTGGTATTTGGAGATGAGGCAGGAATTGAAGATTGTCAACTTAGTGTCAATTTATGAAGCTACAAAAGAATTCATATCTGAAAAATCTTTTTTTTTTCTCATACAGACACACCGACCTCCAGAACACGAGGCTGAAAGTGAGCACTGATATCCAAGAGGCGAGCCAATTACCATTAAGAAATCTGTTCTTTCTATGTGCTCCAAGAGCTGTTCACACCCAGCTGCACAACCTCACAGGGCTTTAGTCAATGGTTACAGGTCACTCGTCTGCCACGGTGCTCTGGAAAGTCATAAGGCAGGGCAGAATTTCTGGGTCAGAAAGGATCTGAGAGGCCATCTATTCTAATGTCCCACAATTTCCAGAAATCTTCCCTGTCACGTTACTAATACTAGATGATGGTTCAGCCTTTGTTCTAGAACTCCCAGTGGCAGAAGCTTGCTATATTCTGAGGCCGTGTGACCCATCCCATTGTGCTATTTATCTGGAAATTGGTGACCAGGACTACAAAGTATGGTTGTATAAGCATTTTGAGATGTGTACAGCAATGTCCTGGTGAGCAAAACAGTAGCAATGCCAATCTAGTAGCCTTCTGTTCTAAAGTAATTGCGTCTACCCGGATGGAGGAGGATTCTTTGTACAAAAACATCTGTCTCCCAAGCTGGGTGTCAGTGAAGCTGTCAGTGACTGGGAGGAGGAAGGGAGAAGGAAGTCCAACATTTTCCAGTTTACACAATCACTAGTGGTGGTCTTAGTGGCAATATGTATAATGCTTCTAGACATGAGGGGAGAACTGACAAGAAAAGGCCGTAAGAGAAGTGTGCTGATGTGGATACTGAAGCCCGGAAGTGATTTCTCCAGTGCGGTAAGAAGATAAACCAACTGTTCAGTCTTGTGCCACCAGTGAGCTTCTGCGCTCAACAAAAGTCAAAGTCTCCGGGACCTTTTAAAGATGAAGGGAAGCGGTACTTGGGGTCTTTGACTGCACAACCTCAAGGGTGAAAGTGAAGATTGTGCTGCTAAAAGTCCACTATCCTGAAAGTTCTCCTAATGTCAGACCAGTTCCTTGAGCATCCAGATCCAACCTAACTTTCAGGCTTCATTTCCTGCCATTTTGATATCTCCCTTAACTTAGTCACCACTCTTCACCAAAGTGACACCATCTACATTCCAGCCACACTGTGCTCTTTGCCATTGCACAAACACCTGACTCTTTGGCCTACTATCCCTCCATCCTAAGCTCTTTCCTCTGATTTGTCTAGCCTCTCCCTGGAATTGCCTTGGCATGTTTCCATCCATAATCCTGGATCCAGCTCAGTAGTTATCCCCTTTGAGAACATGTCTTCCCCAAGCTGTTTCCATAAATCTTGGGTCTCAAAGATGGGTACTGTTTCTTATTTAATTTCAAATATCTCTGGGCCCTTGATATTTAGAGTGGAGAAATGAATATCTTGTTATATCCATTTCCAAATCAGGGCCATCTGAAACAGGCTTTCACTGGACTTTGCTTTTATGTGGCTATAACTTTCCTACACTATCTTCCACTAGTTTTATTCTCAAATTCTTGAGATTCCAAACCTGTGCATTCTTTAGATGTTTAGTTTCCTTATTGAAAATAGAAATGATGATGTAAATATCTCATCGGTTTAGAGGATTAAATGAGATAATGTATGTACAATGCTTAGCAAAGTGCCTGGTATATTAGCAGGGGCTCAATTATTATTGGTTTATATTCCATTCCCATGGTGCATCTACTTTTGGATCAGACTAAAGGGGGATTTACTAAATCGTAATGACTAACCTTCTAAAACTAAGTTAGAAAACCACTGGCATTAACTAAAAAGAAAATAGATGTAAAATCTTAGAAGAACACGAGCTTTGCTTTAAATTGTGACCCACGTCTATCATAGCGGATGATTGTTCTATTGACGTTTTGGGGAACTCACTTTCAGGTCGAAACTTTCTGAATCCCACAAATGTTTTTCAAAGACTCAGGACTGTTAATTAGAACTAGAAATGAGATAATAGTGTGTGACTAAATACTTGCCTTACTCTTGGTCCATCTCCTTTTATGGCTTCTTGCATAAGTTAAGTCCCTGCATTATGGAGGAATCTCCCTAATGCATAGTCTAAATATTTCATATGGGATTTAAAATCTATAATCATTGCTCTGAGTTTAGTTGACATTGGAATCAGACTATCTCCCTCTTCCACATAAAATTCACTTTATTATAATTTTAGGTCATAGGTCATGATTTAAGCTTTTCCTTCATGAGACTAACTCATCTCTATTCCTTGCAGCCCCCAGCTGCATCATGTTTTTTAAATCCACTTGCTTTCATTTAAAATCACTCTAAAGCATATCAGAATGGGGCCCTGAATGTGTTTTTCTAGTTAATGAAAACCAGTATCACTGCCACATCCGTATATCTCAAAGAACACATTTAATCTCATCCTGATCTGTCACAATTATTTGTCAGGCTGAGAGCTATTGATTATGAATGGTAATTACTTGCTTAAGGAATCCCTCTCCAGGTTCTGAATTTCAAATCACAGCACCTTTGGGCTTGCTGCAGAGGCTGTTCCTTGGACAGAGGAAAGAGGAGGTAACTGAAGTGGCGAGCCTTTCCTCTGGAGGCTGCTGAAGAGATTGATGAAATCACAGATAGTCTTTAACCAAATACCAAGCCTACCTGACAGAAACCACACAGCAATTCAAAGGGTCCAGGAGTAAGAGCAATGCATTTTAAACATACTCCCAGCCGTTGGTCTGTCAGTAACAAATTAGACTTGTCACTTTCTCCAAGCAGATTTAGTAAGGACATTACCAATGTTAATGATCTGTGCTTGCCACTAGAGGAAGAAGCTGGAAGCAGAGTTTGGTAGCGCCAGGGGAAACCTTTCATTTTCCTTCCATTCTTTTCCTCTGGCTGCACAGAAGCAAGACAAGGGCCGCTTTTCCATAGTCGTCCTTCTCTCAAGTTTGGGAAGTGTCAGATGATATGAGAATTTCCTTTATATTCTACTCAACAGACAGGCCAACACTTACCCACTGTTTACTCCTATGTGTGAGTTCAATTTAGGACTGTCAGGGGAACGAACCTCCAAGAGGAGTGTGTGTGTGTAAATGGAGGGCTTGTTGTACAGGATGCGGGCTTTCTTAGGTTGTCCCTGGGGAGGTAATGTTTTAAGAACAGTGTGTTTAAAACAGGATCCAAACTCCCCTGGACCCGGCTTTACTGAATCCCATTTTCTAGAGGGAAGAACTTGAAACTAAAGTGCAAACAGGAGCCCAATGCTGTAATGATGAACTACCCACATGGAACATGTTCACCGTTAGAAAGAAAACTCCTTTCATTTATCCCCAATAATTAAGGATTTTTTCCTTTAATGCATAGACGCAATGCCAGTGATAAGTCCCCTTTACTTTCTTAAAGTGTATTTTTCAAAACTTATTCAGAAAAGCAAACAATAGTGAAAATGGGATGTCTCTCCAACCCAATTGTGGCCATTTACTTAGTAGTAGATATGTAGTAGATAATGGAAATCAATCCATCTAAAACTACCAAGTTCCAGTAATTATTTCAGGGACCTAAAGTTCAAAATTGAAAAAAAAAAAAAAAGAAGAAAAAAAAACCTTAATGGTGATGGCTCAGGTTGAAACTAATGAAAATTAATTTCATCCAACACCCATAGAGGTTATTAGATATAAGACAGACTAAAATGTTGCATTACATTAAAGGAAAAAATGGGTTTCAGAGAAAAGACTGTAAGTCTGGCTATATTAAAAGTGGATGATTTATAAATCAAAGTCTCCTGAGTTTGTCAATAGTTTTGCATTTACTTTTGAGATCAAGCAACAGGTCACGTGACTCACAGGCCTAGGCCCAGAGACCTACAAATGAGTTAATAAAAACCATCATTAAGGGTGATTCAGGAGGGAAATGTATTTCATGTTCTTGATATTCTAAGATCTTTTTTTTTTTTTTTCTTATGGCTGTGGGGGGAAAAAAGATCAATGACAGAGAGCATGGATCAAAGAGACAGACTTTGCTGTGTTCGTTTTCCTATAGACTTGACTGAGTCAGGTTTGCTTTCAAGCTCTGAGTTTGCAGCGGCTGGGTAACAGGAAAAACGCCCCAAAGAGAGGAAGCAAAACCGCAAAAGTCCAAACAGGCAGCTTGAAGGAAGGCTTTCAGAAACAGCTCTGGTTTACTCCCACCTCCCCACCCCTTCTGTATTCCAAGCCAGCACCTGCCCCAGCACCAAAGCAGCAATCAAGCCGTGTGTGCGCTTCTTACCATAAGCTAACACCTTTCTTTGCCTTGATTCCTGGGCTTTGAAGTCTTTTACTGCACACGAACATACATCAGGTTGAATTTCTACAGGGCAAACTTCAGGTTTGTTTTTTTTTTCCTGAGATTTTTCTCTTTTTTTCCCCTCTCTTGTCTTCTTGTTGCTTTTTTTATATACATTTCTTCAGCATGTACTTCACCCTCAATCCTATTTTCCTTTTTAGAGCTGCCGTCCCTGACTAGCCATTCTTAGTCAAGAGATGACTAAGTTCTGGGAGGCATCTCCCACTGGGAACTCTGCCTCCATGCAAGCAGGTTTGAATTGCAGGTTGGCTGCATTTTTGATAAGTCCTGAACATAATGTACTATCAACCAGGGATGGAGGAAGCCAGTGGCATTTGGACTGAGCCACTCAAGGAACATATTTTTCAGACATATTGGATTTTGCAAAGTCTGCATCGGATTTTGCCCCACAGGTGTACTACTTATTTATTCCTTTAATTTCCAGGCCTTTGTGGATTTAAGAGGGCCTGAATCCATAGGAGCAAATTACAATGAAGACTTTTACAGCTCTGCTTAAAACCCAAGATGCAAAGAAAATCTAAATGGATGTCAATTCTGAACTTAGCGACAAATGGTCTATTTCCAACATGCTGTACAACTGTGCTCAAAATCCAGGAGTAAGAAAAGGATAAAAATGAAGTAACACATACCAGTATATGTATTTGCCAGGTTTTGCCGTAGTAGCAGCAAACTCAGTATCTCGGTGGGTAATAACACAAACATCTACTGCTTACTCACAGGTCTGTGAATTGGGTGTGGCTCTGCTGGGCTCAGCTGGGCCTGGCTCCAGGCTACTATTTGTCTTGAAGTCTGCTCTGCTGGTCATATCCTGGGAACTTCAAGGAGAACTCAGGGAATAGCCACTATTTGGGATGTGCTGGTGACAGAAGACAGAAATTCAAGACAATGAGCAGAAACATAGAATTCCTCTTAAATGCTTCACTTGGAGCAGGTATAATATCACCCTGCTTGTATTTCATTGTCCCAAACAGGTCACATGATCAAGCCCAATGTCAATGGGACATAGGAAATATAGTATAATAATAATAAATAAATATTTGGTCTTTGTTCCTGGTTCCTGGCATAGATTTCCTCAAACTCTCAGAATCTACTATCTTTTATATGCTAATTGGATGACTCATGAGGAAGGGGAGCCCTAGGTAGTTTCAAGATGGGTGATGGTCACATGAAAAGCCAATAATGAGAATGCAGAGTAGAACTTTTAGCCCTGTCCCCATGAGGGTAGAGGGACTTGCGACTGAATTCAATCACCAACATCCAGTAATTTAATCATGTGTTCCTATATGATGAAACCTCCACAAAAACTCCTATGATGGGGTTTAGAAAGCTTCTGGGTTGAAGAATGCATTGATGTGCAGTGAGGCACGAAGTTCTGTGTCTCCCCACTCCCACTTTGCCCAATGCCTCTCTTCCAGTTGGCTGTTTCTGAATTGTATCCTTATAAGAAACCAGCAACATAACTGAAGCACCTTCCTGAGTTCTATGACTCATTTTAGCAAACTATTAAAACTTGGGGTTGGGGGTGTTCAACCCCTGAGTTGGTACTCAGCAGGAAGAAGTGCGGGTAGCTTGGGGACCCCATTTTCAGCTGACATCTGAAATGGAGACAGTTTTGAAGGACAGAGCCTTTAACCTGTGGGCTCTACACTATTGATGGGTGGGTATTGTCAGAATTGAATTGTTGGCTACCCAGTCAGTGTTGAAGAATTGGAGACTTGGAATGGCATATTTGGTGTCAGAAAACACCACACAGAAGGATATTTTAATCACAGGGAAACAAGGCTGAGTACTTATGAGCAAATAATATAGTCTACCACAAGGTACTTTGGAACAGATTTAAATACATTACAAATACTTAGCACTATTGAAGGTCCTCAAATCCCAATTTCCCAGTCTACTCCCCACCTAAATGCAGCAAACAGTATCATCTCCATATTTCATAAAAACATCAACATCATTCAGCATTAGCCAGAGGAGATCCTTTGTTTCCCAGTGAACATTTCATATAACTTGAAATGATAAAAAATAAGAATTACGGGGACATGGTCTGGATCCCCAGGTAGGTTTCAAATACTTGAAGGAAAATATTCTATCACTATGCTATCACTATACTCCCTGTACTGACCTACACAAAATCTGACACATACACAGTGCCAGGTATGTTTTGCTCATTCATAACCTATAGTTCTTGGTGGAAGAACTTTTACTCTTATGTGTGGAGTTATAAAGGCATTTACTTAAGAGTGTTTAAAAGACTCTCCCCAAGAATGTCATATATTTGTTTTCTCAAACTCTACACAGATCCCTGGCTTGTCTTCAACTTAATTTACAGAGTCAAAAAAGAAAGACAAAAAAGGTAAAAAATAAAGCTAGCATAGTCCTGGGTGCTTATCTTTCCTTAGTGCCTTTGATCCTCATGACAGCTCTATAAGGGGGATATTACCACCCTTGTGTTCAGCCCTAGTTTTCCAGATGAGAAAACTGAGACTCAGAGACAAATGTACACAACTAGCATGTAGTAGAACCGACACTTGACCTTAGTTCTATGTAACAAAAGCTTTTCCTTCTACTCAATATTTTTCTATAGCAAAAGTCCCAGGCTCAACCTTGTTGAAGGAAAGACTAAGAAATGTTGTCATATATATTATGAAATCAATAAAATGTTACCTGAATTTGGAAAAGAAAGGGGGCAAAGTAAGACTATATTAACCTGGATAAAGGAGACTGATGGTAGAGATCTCGAACATAAGTTATTTTTTTATAACTAGGGTTTGTTTGTTCATTTCCCAGACCCCTCTATGTGTTTTATGCTCCACAAGTATACAATAAACAACCCCTTACAAGTGGGCAGAAGACCTGAAGAGACAATTCACCAAATAAGCACATGGAAACATACCCAATATCACTACTCATTAAGAAAATGCCAATTAAAACTATAGTGAGATATTATAACATACCCAACAAAATGGCTAAACTAAAAAAAAGAAAAAGAAAAAAGATTCAGACAACAACAAGTATTGAGAACAATGTAGAGTAACTGGAACTCTCATATACTGATACAAAGTAAAATTCTATACCAAATCCCACAACCACTTCATAAAACAGTTTGGTGGTGTTCTAACGGTAAATAAACCATATGATCCAACTATTTGGCTACTAGATATTTTACCAAGAAAAATAAAAATATATGTGTACAAAAATACTTATACACAAATGTTCATAGCAGCCTGATTTGTAACAATCAAAAACTGGAAATGACCCAAAGATCCACGAAAAGACACATGCATAAATAAAGTGTGGTATATCCATACAATGGAGTACTACTCAGTGATAAAAATGATCTGTGGATACCCACAACAACATGGATGAATCTCAAGATATTTATGCTAAGTGAAATAAGCCAGACCATCTAAAAAATTATATAATTCATGTGAAATTCTAGAAAATGCAAACTGATTTATAGTGACAGAATGTAGATCAGTGGTTGGACAAGGATGGGAAGTAGGAGACATAAGAAGGAAGAATTAGAGCATGAGAAAACTTTTGGAGGTGATCAAAAATAATTTTTTAATTTTGATTGTGATGATGTGCTCATGGAGATATACATGTGTCATAACTTATTAAATTATAACTTTGTGGTATGTGCAATTTACTGTATGCCAATTATATCACAATAGAGCTTATTTTTTTAAAAAGTGCATCATATTGTAAAGGCATGTTGTAAAGAATAAATGATTTCAGACATGAAATCTCAGAACAGCATCTGACACATTGCAAGCACTCAATACACACTAAGATCTTACTATTATTGTTATCTATTAGGGATGCTACAGAATCATTGCTGGCATGAAGTATAATCTGAAAAGATCTACTTTCTACTTCCTGTGGCAATTGCCTTCGTATGTCACTGCTCAATCACAACAGAGTGGACAAAAATCTAGGGCAAAGATTTAAAACTAACTCTGACCAATGAACATTTTCTCATGTCTACATTTCACAATGTGAGAAGTATATTAGGAAAATAGAATCTGTTCTGTGTGAAGTCAAATTGTTACTACCAAGGAAGGCTCTTGATAAACTTTAATGAGACACAATAGTTTAGCATTACTGAGCTCAGAAGTTTAAATTCTCTCCCAACCATCTTCCCTTTCCACCTACCTTGAATTCTGAGTGAGATTCAAAAGTTCCTGAATGTTCTATTCTTTCTTAGGGAACTGAAAGTGAAGTTAGCCCAGCTCTAAGGTTTATCAGAATCCACATGTTTTAGCAATTGTTTCAATTTCCTAGGTATTATACAAGAGAAAAACTATCTTCTTTTCACTCCTTTACTTGTACACCATGGTGCTCTATTATCATTGCTAGGTGGTTCACCTTCATGGCGTACGGATTGCTGCTGAGACCCAGAGATCCTATAAAAGGGGGCCTCAGAAATATAACAATTTCAAGTTTCTCTTTAGGTTGGAGCCATGGTAAAAAAGGATGTGTGCTATGAGTACTGGGGACCGGCCAAGAAAGTCACAAGCAAAGTAGCCACAGGCTGCGTCTTGGGTGGGAATGTACAAGTGACTGCATTTGAGAGTTAGGTCCTCACTGAATGATTTTTAAAAAAAACAAGCAAACAAAGAAAAAACCCAAAAAAGAAAACAAAACAAAAACCTGGAAGAAAGTAAAACTCTACAAAGATTAGGCTTGAAGAATATATTGGTGCTATCAATATTTCTAAGCTTCTTAAATACACTACCTTGATAACTTTCATCTTCACTATTTAATAACAACATCATTGCTCTCAACTTTGTCCCAGCTACCTTATACATACTCTATCCATTTTATTGGTTAATAGGAGAGGGAAATAACATGAAATTCATGTCATCTTTGTCTTCTTCAAGTATGAATTTTACCACTTTTGCCACTTTTTTAAAGCAATGCTCTGTGTGGAAGTTTAAAGAAGGTTGAACTCGGGTTAGATCAAATGTGATCCTTGCCTTCATATCTCAGAATAAACAAATTGCAACTTCATTGAAGACAGGGAAACTATCTATCTCACCAATCCTATTCCCAGTACCTGGAACGTAGTGACCAATAGACCACACTGTTCTTAAAAGAGAAAACTTTTAAGAGACACAGATGATGAGTGATTTTTCCAGAGAACAAAAAGCTAGTAAGTCATAGAGCTTACTATTTTTATGTCAACATTTTACTGAAATTTAATAAGCATACAGAAATGCCCATGTGTCATAAGTACATAGCTATATAAATTATCACAAATCAAATACCTCTATGTAACTACCACCCAGATCAAAAAATAGAAAATTTTGTGCACCTCAGAAGCCTTCCTCATGTTCCATCTCAGTAAGTTCTTTTCCATAAATTAAGTACTATTCTAAGATCTCATATCATAGATTGGTTTAGCTTGCTTTTGAACTTCATTAAAATGGAATGATACAGCATGTTCTTTTTTTGTGACTGGCTTGGTCCACTCAACATGATGTTTGTGAAATTCATGCGTGTTGTCCATGGAATAGCTTGTTCACTCTGCTTGTTGTATTATATTATAAATATGCCACCATTTATTTATCGTTTTACTGCTGATAGATGTTTAGGTTTTTTGCAGTTTGAATGTATTACAGATCATGCTACTATGAATACTCATAAATGTGTGTGTATCTACTGGGTATATACCTAGGTACGAACATGCTAGGTCCTGTGGTATGCATACAGTCAGCTTTAGGAGACGTTGCCAAACAGGTTCCTAAAATGATTGCCATACACCCCCACTGGCAGTATATGAGGGTTCTAGTTGTTCCACATTCTTGAAAACACTTGATAATTGCATTTTAGCAATTAGGGTGAGTGTGCTATGGTACTTCATTGTAGTTTTAATCTGCATTCCATGATGACTAATGAAATTGAACACCTGTAGATATATTTATTCACCATATGGATTACCCTTTTGTGAACTTCCTCTTCAAGAGTGATGTCCATTTTTTCTCCAGTGAATTTGTTTTCTTATTGCTTTGCCAGGGATTTTGGTCTATTCTGTATGTGAATTTTTTGATGGAATTCTGTACTGTGAATATCTCTCCCCACTCTGTGGCTTGCCTTTTTATTTTCAAATATATATTTGATAAATAAAAGTTCTTAATTTTAATAAGTTTCCTTTTAAAAATCAATTCTTTTACAATAAGTACTTTTTCTGTTTTATTTAAGAAGTTGTTGCCTACTCTAAGATCACGAAATCATCCTCCTGTTTTCCTCAAAAGGATTAATCATTTTATCTTTCACATTCAGATGCACAATTCATCTAAAATTGATTTTTGTGTATAGTGTGGAGTAGGGGTTAAGATGCATTTTCTCCATATGAAAATCCAATTAACCTTATACCATTTACTGAAAAAAAAAAAACCACCCTACTTTTCTACCATTTCTTTGCAGTGACAATTTTTTTTAATAAATCAAGTGTGTATGTATGTATAGGTCTCTTTTTGGACTCTTTAATTTATTCCAACATCTTGATGTCTTTCCTCACACTAATAATATAGTATTTTAATTATGTAGCTTCATGCTAAGTCTTAATATCTATTGGAGAAAGTCCTCTACTTTTTGTCTTTTAAAGTTTGTCTTGTCTCTTCTTAGACTTAGACTTGTGAAAATAAATTCTAGAATCAAATTCTCAGCTTCCAAAACAAAACAAAACAAAAATCCTTCTGGGATTTTGACTAAGACAGCTCTGAATTTAAATAATTAATTTGTCGGGAATTGACATTTTGAAATACTGAGTCTTCTAATTCATGGATATAATAATTCTTTCCATTAATTTGGGTCTTTTATAATTTATCTCAGCAAGTAGCATTCAGCATAGAATTTGTGTCTATATTTTACCAGATTTATTCCTAGATAATTGATATTATTTATACCACTACATGCAGTATTTTTAAATAAATCTCAAAGAAGATTTATTTTAGATGATTTATCGAATACAATTGATTTTGTATGTTGACCTTGAACCCTCATTAAATTATTACTTCTTTTTTGTTGTAATGAGCACCGGGTGTTGTATGGAAGTGTTGAATCACTATGTCATACACCTGAAAATAATATTGCATTGTATGTTAACTAACTGGAATTTAATAAAAATTAAAAAAAAATTATTACTTCTTTTAGTTTTCTATAGATTTATCTGTTTATCCTACTCACACACTAAGACCTTGTATGAATAATACCAATTTAATTAATCTTTCCAGATCCTTACGATTTCATCTTGTTTTCTGACCTTTGTGCATTGCTTAAGATTTTATTAAATATTGAATATAAGTGGGAATAGTATAAATCCTTATCTCATTCTCACTTTTAGTTGTTAGTAAGACATTGTTAAGTACATTATTGTTGGCTATTTTTTGATAAACACTGATCTTATAAGATTAAGAATGTTTGTTTCTATCACCAATTTCTTTTTATTATGAATGGCTATTATCAAATACTTCTTTTTATATCTCTTGAAATGAGTACATTATTTTTGTCTTTGTTGTATTTATGTAGTAAACTCTATTCAATGACATTTTTAATGTTAAATCAAACATGCAATCATAAAATAATTCCAATTAGTTTGTGTTATAAGAAAACATTCCTAGATATAGTTAAATACAGTTGGATAATATTTTATTTAAGATTTTGCATCTATGCTCATGATTTGCTATCTATAATTTTTTTTCTGTATTGCTCTTGGTACAATATTTTTGTACCAATATTTTGGTAATAAAATTATCCAGGTTTCACATGAACATTTCCTTTTTATTCAATTCTCTAAAAGAGTCAGTGAGAGTTTGGTGTTTTTTAAGCATTCTGTCCACTTCATCTAAATTTTTTAAATTGTCAGCATTACATTCTTAAAAGGATATTTTTTATTAAGTATTTAATTTTAATTCCAGTACAGTTAATATACAGTATCTTATTATTTTTTTAGTATCTGTAGGTTCTGTCGTGATATCCCTCTTTCCAGTCCTGGTATTGGTAATATGTGCTTTTTCTCTTTCTTCTTGATCTGCCTTGCTCAGGCTTTAGTAATTCTATTAGTCTTTTTTTTTTTTTTTTAAGATTTTTATTTTTAAGTAATCTCTACACCCAAAGTTGGGCTCAAACCCACAACCTGAGACCAAGAGTTGCACGCTCCACCAACTGAGCCAGCTTGGCACCCCACTATTAGTTTTTTTAAGAACCAACATTTTGTTTGTTGATTTTTGTCTTTTGTATATTTGTTTTCAATTTCACTCATTTCTACGTTTACTTTGATTCTTTCATTTTTTCTACTTCCTTTGGATTTATTACACTGTCCTTTTCCTAACATCTTGATTTTGATTCTCAGGTAATTGATTTTTAGTCTTTCTTTTACAAGATATATTTCCCACGAATTATGCTCTAAAAGTAATTTTCATACCTCAAGTATTAGTATGTTGTATTTTCCTTGTCACCCACACAGCAGAATTTAAATTTAAATCCAGAATCTTTTATTCTCATTTAGAATTCTTTAAAAAAGTATAAAGTATACTATTCTTTATTTCTTTGTCACCTATAAATAAGCAGTATTCAAACTTTTACATGAAAATATTCAGATACAAAAGTGAATAAAATCGCCATTTTCAGTTTGCATATTTTGTGCCAATAAATGGTCAAGCTTTTTCTTTTTTTATTTAGGTTTTTGTATTTAATATTCACAACAACCTTGGGAGGTATGCATTATTATCTCCTCTCTACAAATGAAGAGACATGCACAAAAATTGTTGAAGGGACTAGGTCTATCCCACTTACATATAGTAGAAGCAGAATTTGAAAATAAACAGCATAGGGGCACCTGGGTGGCTCAGTAGGTTAAGCATCTGACTCTTGGTTTCGGCTCAAGTCATGATCTCATGGTGTCATGAGTTCGAGCCTCACATAGGGCTCCATGCTGCCAGTGTGGAGCCTGCTTGGGATTCTCTCTCTCTCTCTCTCTCTCTCTCTCTCTCTCTCTCTCTCTCCTTTTCACTCCCCCCCTCCCCAATTTGTGCTATCTCTCTCTCTCTCTCAAAATAAATAAATAAGAAAAGAAAAGAAAAGAAAAGAAAAGAAAAGAAAAGAAAGGAAAAGAAAAAAGAAAAACAGGATAGATTTCTCTAGCTCTAAAGTCTGTGTTCTTTTCCTTTCATTCTCTCCCACTCCATGCTGCTTCTATCCATATGCATGTGTTGGAGGGACAGAATCTAAGAATCACAGAATGAGCAATGTGTCTTAGACCCTTACACTTTTCAGATAAGAAAACTAGATTCCAGAGATGCTGTGTGGCTCATCAAAAGCCATTCTGCTAGTAAATAGTTGAGCCAGAACCAAATCTAAGGTGTCCTATTTCTAAAACGCTTCCCAGTCCACCTGCCAGGAACACGCAGTAGTGCTACACTGTCAACAGTGCATACGTAACTGCTCAGTTCACCTGGTTGCAAACCTTAAGAAGAAGTTATTTTGTCAGTATTACTATAAAAGAGTACAGAACACGGATATTATTCCCCATTAGTCCCTCAACAATATTTTAATACCTTCTACAAAAGTTTTCTTGCCTCTTATTGGTAGTCACTGAGGGGAGTTAATATGGAGAGTAGAGAATGAGAATTCCAAAGTTGTCAGCAAGGGCATTTCCAGGAAGTGCCAGAAACTGTAATTTAGGTTTAAACTTGACTTCAGGGAACAGAGTTCGGGTATGTGGATTCTATCAGGCTTGACTGATAAAACTCCACTTGTCAGTGTTTTCCATCTTTTGGCCTCTGGAACTTTTAGCAGCTTCCACCCCTGCCCACTGGGGATTCTATGAAGGGTACCCAAACCTTTCATATGGGGTCCCTGTGGACTGTCACAGGAAAGAGCAGATTGTAGCTGCATGATTTAACCTCTCTTCACTCTCCATACTCCTTGCCAGAGAGAATCTCTGTCACATCAGCCTTAGGCAGAGATGAGGCCAGTAAGAGAAACTATAAACTGTAAAACTCTATTCTGAGAAAACACATCATCCAATGAATGCCTTGTAGCTTTTGCCAAGAGACAATAAATGTTACTGCTCTACCGTAAGGAGAAATGAGAAATCCCATTCCCAAGGGAGAGAAAATACATCTCCACGTATGACAAGTAGTTAACATTATGGATAGCATCTGCCTGTACTCTTATCATGATGTAAATTTGTTTTCTATTCACTGGCTTGAATAGTAACAATAATATTGAAATATGAATGAAGCACCAGATACAAATTTTATTACAATTTCCATGGTAATCTGATTGGGGGTGGGGGGAAGTTTAGGAGTGAAAAAAAGCAGATAACAGTTAGTCAACTCTAGTATTTATAACCTATATTGGAAAGCCAATCTGTTTATTAATAATGAGCCAAATGCTTCTTGGAATGAATGATTTTTTTAAAGCTTTCCCAACATCATATAATCGAGGTTTACATAAAGTCCCTGAAGTGGTTTGAACTCACATGTTGACAAGATTGTTTATCATCCCTTTTGGATGAATCATAAAATGAAATTTTGGCTACAGGTTCATAAAACTATCTTATGCCCTTTTTTTCCCCCTAGAAGTAGACATACTGGTTGCGAGGTTCTGGATAAATCTACTTCAGATTTATCCTTGATATTAAGCTGCTCAGAGACAGGACTCATATTTCTTATGAATTCAGGATAGTACATAAGTCTAGGTGTGTTTGAAGGTGTGCATTGACAATACTGAATTGGGGTCTTTTAAGACATATGGGATGATAATGGAACTCCTACTTAAAGTAACTCTAGCATTTCAAGTGGACATAGGAAATTTTGTTAATTATCTTTTTATTCTTTATATCCATGGTTTCCTCGGGCTTATGGCCTGACTTTTAGAGAGCTGCTCAGTTTTACTGTAGGGCTAACTGCTTTTCAGAAATGAAGATATCTGTTTACTCACTGCTAAATTAGATGCTTATGAATCCTTACTTGAGAAAGGAAAGCATTAGACATGTGGCAGAAGCCTTAGAAGTGAGGTTACTGGATGAAAGCACATGAACATTTGCGTGTCGTGGTGAGGGATAAAATCAAATGTGGTATTTGATTCAATTATGGTGTGGTTAATAACAAAAACCATAATTTTAAGTAATATTCTTTCTAATATAACAAGTTAAACATAGGTGCTGGGAGGGCTACAAAAAATTAACAAAGTGAGAAAGTCAATGCATGTGCTGGAACAATATATGTTTAAGTCTTGGCATTAAAAAGATCAGTTGTGAGGAAACGTGAGTGATGGTGGCATTGTGCTGCATGGAACATAGGTAGAGATAAGGCTGTAACTCAGGTAAGGACAAAAAGAGTTGAGAGAGAGAGAGAGCGCAGATGTGCAAGCAAGCCAGCAAATGAGAGGTCTGACATCCTGTATTATTACACTGTCTTGTAACCATCACCTCCAACACTATTTACCCCAATCTTCAACAAAAGATCACAAAACTTGAAAGAAGGTTTTTTTAAATGTTTATTTATTTACTTTGAGAGAGAGAGAAAGCAGGGGAGGAGCAGAGAGAGAGGGAGATTGAGAGTGAATCCTAAGCAAGCTCCATGCTGAGCTTGACACAGGGCTCGATCTCAAGAACCGTGAGATCATGACCTGAGCCGACATCAAGAGTCAGACGTTTAACTGATTTGAGCCACCCAGGCCACCCTGAAAGAAGTTTTTTTTTTTTTCTTTAATAAGATCATACAATTAACTGGGTTTTGTATTCAAGGAGTTGCCAAATTTTGTAAAGACTAAAGGCTAAAATCGTAGAACTCAAGAGCAGTGAGAAAGAAAGAGAAACAGAGACAGAGAGTGAGAGAGAGAGAAATAGAGAGACAGAAAACTGGGAAAAGCACAGAAATAATAAGTGGTCTTTAAAAGATGGTCAGTCCTGCTTTGGGAATTTGGGCCCAGTGTCACGGATCTTTGAGTGGTGGCAGGGCAGGGAGCAGCTAAACATTTGGACCACAGTACAACAAAATTGTACAATTGTGTATGTGTATAAATATAGATATATGTGAATATATACACACACACGAGTGTATATATATATACATATATATACATATATACATATGAAGGTATTTACATATATATAAACTATATATTTATGTGAACATCTATGCGAAAAAATTATTTTTGTGTGTGAAGGAATTATATTAAAGATTGATAATGGTTGTCTCTCTGGGGATGATGTTATATGAGATTTTCATTTCTATCTTTATCTATTTTTTTTATTTTTTCAAATTTTCTACAATTAATTTTATTTTAATACATACATTAACTATAACTTTTCTAATGAAGTCTGAAGTTACTAAGCATGTCTAGCTAACCTCTGTAAAGGAAAGAACATGAGCACACTTTAATGACCTTTAAATCAAATAACACTCCCACTTGCATCATCCTAGTTGTTTAGAGATTCTATTGGTAATTTCTTTTTTTTTTAATTTTATTTAAATCCAAGTTATTTAACATATAGTTTAATACTGGTTTCAGGAGTAGAATTTAGTGGTTCATCACTTACATATGACACCCAGTGTTCATCCCAACAAATGCCCTCTTTAAAGCCCATCACCCATGTAACTCATTTCCCCATCCACCTCCCCTCCAGCAACCCTCAGTTTGTTCTGGGTATTTAAGAGTCTCTTATGGTTTGCCTCTCTCTCTGTTTTTATCTTATTTTTCCTTCCCTTCCCTTGTGTTCATCTGTTTTGTTTCTTAAATTCCACATGAGTGAAATCCTATGATACTTATCTTTCTCTAACTGACTTATTTTGCTTAGCATAATACACTCTAGTTCCATCCACGTTGTTGCAAATGGCAAGATTTCATTCTTTTTGATCAGAGTAATATTCCATTATATATATTCCAGAGTATATTCATATATATATTTCTCACATCTTCTTTATCCATTTGATGTGATATATTGGTACTTTCTAATAAAAGTAACAATTTTTACTATTTAACTGCATTAGATTCAATTTTATTTAATGCCTCTGTTACTGTTATTTCTTGCATCTTGCTTTTTTCCTCAGCATTCACTTTTCCTCATGCATTACTTTTAAAACATCTTTCAGTAAATTATGAATGGTTAACTTTCTTAACCTTCGTCTATCTGCAAGTGTCTTTATATTCTCCCCTATTTTTTAATGATAGGTTAGGTGGGTATAGAATTCCATGTTGCCAAGTATATTCCCTTCAAGCTAGAAAGACATTATTTCATTGTCTTCTGCCATTATTACTGCTGAGAAATCTATGGTCAGTCTACTTTTTTGTTTCTAGATAGAAATCTGTCATTTCTGGGGTGCCTGGGTGGCATCTGACTCTTGATTTCTGCTCAGGTCATGATCTTGTGATTCATGGGTTTGAGGCCAACTTGGGATTCTCTTTTCCCTCTCTCTCTGTCCCTCCCTTGCTCACTCTCTGTCTCTGTCTCTGTCTCTCTCTGTCTCAAAAATAAACTTAAAAAATAGTTTTAAAAATCTGCCATTTTCAGTATCAATTTATTTTCATTTCCACATTAAAAAAAATCAGATATATCACACATACTGAAAAGTGTTTTGTTTGTATACTGTTTAAGGAATAATTGCAAGGTGAAAACTATATCACTACTGTCTGGGGCGTGACTGGGCCATGCCATAAAATATCACCACCATCCTGGAAGCTTATGGTGTGCTCCTTCTCAACAACATCTCTTCTCTTTTCTCTAGATGTAACCAATATCTTTACATTTAGGATGGTCATGCACTGATTGTTTTTTAATTAAGATCAGTTTTATCCCTTACATGTACCTCTACACAATATAGCATGGTTTTTCCTGCTTACAAAAAAATATGATTAAATGCTCCAAAACAGATGAAGACCCCTTCCATCTCCACTAAGGAGAGAGCCAATTTCCTCTCCTTTCATTCAGTTTTCTGGTAGCTTTTTAAAATGTCCTCTTTCTTGGTGGTGTGCAGTTTCACTGCAATGTACCTGCATATTATTTTTATTTATCCTTCTTATCATATAGAGTACAATTTCAATCTGAAACTCAAGTCGTATTTTAATATGGAAAGCCCTTACCCATTATGTCTTTGAATACGGTTTCTTGGAAAGCCCTTCCATCCTCAATATTAAAATCATCTTATATACATGTTGGTGTCTCAAAATCTATCAATGCCTCTTAATTACACACTCATATTTAAAAAAAAATCTCTGTCTCTGTGCTGTTCTTTGTAATTTAGTACTTAGTAGTGCCTTTCAATTCATTAGTTTTATACCTGTGCTCAGCTTAGAGTTTAAATATTTTTAAAACAATATTTATTTCAGTTATTACATTTCTTATTTCCAAGATTTCTAATATTTTAAAAAATATCTTCTATCAGTTCTTGTTTCTGTATTTTTATTTTTCTATTAATAGTTCCTGTACATTTATCTCCTTGATTATATGAACATTTTATGGAAGTTTTCAGAAAGTTTTATAAATTTAATCTCATGTAGAGAAAATTTAAGGAAGAGAATTTCTCCTTTTTTCTCTTCACTAACACCCACTCTCTAGTTGCCGTATTTGTTTGTACTCAGTCTCCACCAGACTCCCGGGTCAGAACGGAGTCTGATATTGGTGATCTGAAGATAGTACAGATCTACCTACTGAGCCCTACCTACTGAGATGAGTGTGTTGGTTCAGATTTGGTCTCAAACCTACATCCATGTCCCTTCATCCCTTCCCTAGAAATACAGCCCCACAGAAGCCACAGATTCCAGCAACTGCCAGCACTGGCAGTTTTCAGCTTCCTTTCACAAAGCAGTCGGGGAAAAGGGATACCACACCCCAGGCCTGGTTTCAGCTTATAACTTCATATTTTACCTATCACTCTTAAGTGGTTGGATCCACAGAGAAACTTATTTCTGAAAATCATGTGTTACTTTTACACCAAATAATAATATAATAATAGTATGAATTTGTTTTAAACACAACTGAATGTCAGATGCATTGGCCACTGTAGTGAAAGTTAATTTTAGGATAATCTAAGTACAGAAAGGTGATTTGATCTCAGGAGATAGACGACAATTTCAGAGTGGAGGTGTCCACAATGAAAACTGATTCTAATCTCTTCATTTTAAATATATATATTTTTAATTTATAATGTTTATTTATCTTTCAGAGAGAGAGACAGAGAATGAGTGGAGATGGGGTAGAGAGAGAGGGAGACACAGAATCTGAAGCAGGCTCCAGGTTCTGAGCTGTCAGCACAGAGCCCAACTCAGGGCTTAAACTCAACTGCAAGATCATGACCTGAGCTGAAGTTGGATGCTTAACCAACTGAGCCATCCAGGCACCCTGTCCAATCTCTTCATTTTAGAAAAGTAGAACTGAGACCCAGATAGGCTGTGTGTTGCTCCTCTAACATTTAGATCCCAAGCATGTAGGAAAGATGGGCAGGGTGATTTCATTCTTGCACCAAGGCAAAGTTTGAGGATAAGTTTTTAAGACGAGATGTTTTCCCCCTCAGAAATCCTATCCCGGGGCCAGGCGAACTTGTCTACATTAGGGAAGGCAGAAACAAAGAAATCAAATTGTTTCTAACCTACACAGTGACTCAAACAGCAAGGCTGAAGGAGCGAGGTCAATCAATACGTGTGTTATTGCATTTAGTCCTGGCTCGAACACTACCACAGACAAGCCTTCATTCTGGTTTCTGCTCCTTGTAACTGCAAAAGTCTGCCCAGGTACCTTGTGCTGAATTCTTATTGGTAATAGTCTTCCCCCCTACTGGAAAGTGTCAGTATTCTGTGTATGAACAAGGCTATTCAGGTCTATAAATTGATTTCCAGGAGCCAAGTGAGAACACTCTTAAAGTGACAAAGTCAAATTAACTTAAAACACACACATTGAGAGAGTAAAGCAATGGGGCGGTGGGGGTGGGGAAACACATGAAGATCTTGCTAAATCCTCTGAGCTCCTGATCCACTTCCCTATGGAAAAAGCCACTGACAGTAACAGTAAACCTTCCAAAAGCACATATCACTTAATAAATTTAGATTTCCTTCCCCTTCCACTGCAGTAACAAAATGTAATATTAAAATCCTAATAATGCTTTCTGGTTCCCACATACCTTACATAACTTAATTCTCAATAAGACAATGGGAATTAGTTGTTGTAATGGATCTGGTGGTCTCCACTCAAATCTCCCTGCCAGGACTTATAACCCATCCAGCTGCTGCTGAGGGAATGTTAGCTCTGACTGCTCTTACCTGCCTTCCTCTAAAGGAATTGCCTTTGGCCTCAGGAACTGCCACACCTACGACTTCTGCCTCCTTCCAGGATGAGGACTACGGCCACCTCCAAAGAGCATTCATGTTATTAATCTGATAAATGTGTTCTTTGCCCTCTCTATCAGAAAAGAAGTTCCCAAGGAGTTCTTGCTCACCTGGGACTGGACAACAGAATGCATTCACAGGGGCACCTGGGTGGCTCAGTCGGTTGAATGTCCGACTTCAGTTCAGATTATGATCTCAGGGTTCCTGAATTCAAGCCCCCAATCTGCCTTGCTGCTGTCAGCATAGAGCCTGCTTTGGATCCTCTGTCCCCCTCTCTCTCTGCCCCTCCCCAGCTCATGCTGTCTCCAAAATGAATAAACATTTATTTTTAAAAAATGCATTTACAGTCACATCTGCTATCTCTTCCACCCTCCAAGTGGTCCTGGACCATCTGGCCTTTTAACAAAATATTACATTGGTCCCTCCTATTTATAAAACACTAATGATCAAAGTGAACAAAAAATGGCAATTACATTGGAGACCTTGCTAAGTATGTGCTTGGTTGGAAGGAAGATAGACTCTGAGCACTCTCAAGCCCTACCATATTACTAACGTTATGAGGGGGTTGGTAGTCTGCGTGTGCTCAGATATCCTCTCCAAAGTAAAAGAGACACTGCATCTGGCACCTCCCATCACTAAGAAGTTAAAACTTTTTGTCTCTTGTAGTGCAGAAGTTTTTAATTTTTAAGTCCAATTTATCAATCTTGCAATTTTTTTCATGCATGGATTATCTATTGGGTGGCTTATTTAAAAGTCATCACCAAATCCAGATAGTCTAGATAGTCTCCAATGTTGTCTTTTAAAAAATTTTTTTAAACATTTATTTATTTTTGAAAGACAGAGAGAGACTAAGCATGAGCAGGGGAGGGGCAGAGAGAGAGAAAGGCACAGAATCCGAAGCAGGCTCCAGGCTCTGAGCTGTCAGCACAAAGCCCGATGCGGGGCTTGAACCCACGAACCGTGTGATCGTGACCTGAGCTGAAGTCGGACACTTAACTGACTGAGTCACCTAGGTGCCCCTCCAATGTTTTCTTTAAGAAGTTTTATAGGTTTTCATTTTCATTTTAGGCCCATGATCCATCTTGGGTTAATTTTGTGACAATTGTAAATGTCTGGGTTTAGTTTCTTTTTTTGACAATGGTTCCATATCACTTGTTGAAAAGACTATTCTTTCTCCATTGAATTGCTGCTGTTCCTTTTTCAAGCATCACTTGATTACATTTTGTGGTCCTACTTGTAAGCTCTGTATTCTGTTCCATTGTTCAATGTATCTGCTCTTTTGCCAATACCATGGCGTCTTGATTACGGTAGCTTGACAATAAATCTTGAAATTGAAAAGTATGAGTGAGTCCTCCAACTTTGTTCTGCTGCTTCAAAATTATATTGGCTATTCCTGCTGGTTTGCTTTCCATATAAATTTTAGAGACAGCTTGTTACTATCTACAAAATAATTTGCTGAGATTTTGATTGGAATTGGGTTGAAGTTATAGATCATGTTGGGAAGGATTGATATCTTAAGTCTTCTAGTTCATTAACTAGAATATCTGTGCATGTGTTTAAAGCTTTTTTGATTTCTTTCACCAGAGTTTGTAGTTTCTCGCATACAAATTCTGTATAGGTTTTGTGAGGTTTATCTTGTTTCATTTTTCGAGTACTTCAATAAATGACATGTGTTTAATTTTAAATCCAAGGTGTTTATTGCTGGTGTATAGAAAAGCAATTGACCTTTGAATATTAATCTTGTATCCAGCAAAATTGTTATATTCAGTTATTAGTTTCAGGAGTTTTTTTGGTCAGTACTTTGGGATTTTCTACATAGACGATCATGTCATTTGTGAACAGACATTTTACTTCTAAAACTCTCCAGTGTCTATAATTTTTATTTCCTTTTCTGTCTTATTGCATTAAATAGGACTTCCAGATTGAATTATAAAAGGAGTTATAAGAGGAGACATCCTTGTCTTATTCCTGATCTTGGAGGGAAAGCTTCAAGTTTCTCAGCATTAAGTATGTTGTTAGCTGTAGGGTTTTTGTAGATGTTCTTTATCAAGTTGAGGAAATTCCCCTCTATTCCTAATGCTGAGAATTTTTAACACAAATGGGTGTTGAATTTTGCCAAATGCTTTTTCAATATCTATTGATATATCATGTGGTTTCTCTTCTTTTTCTTGTTCATGTGATGGATTATGTTACCTGATTTTTGAATGTTATACCAGCTTGGCATAACTGGATAAATCCCACTTGGTGTAGTGTATAGTTCGTTTTACACATTGTCAGATTTGTATTGCTAATATTTTGTTGAGCATTTTTGCATCTGTGCTCATGAGATATATGGGCCTGCAGTTTTCTTTTATTGCCTTTGAAACCTGGTTTTGGTATCAGGGTAATGCTGGCCTTACAGAATGAGTTAGAAGGTGTTCCCTCTGTTTCTATCCTCTGAAAGAGATTGTAAAGAATTGGTATAATTTCTTCCTTAAATGTTTGGTAGAATTTGCCAGTAAACTCATTTGGCTCTGTTGCTTTCTGCTTTGGAAGGTTATTAATTATTGATTCAATTTTGTTAAATTTAATAGGTGTAGGCCTATTCAGATTATCTATTTCTTGTGTGGGAGTTGGCAGATTGTGTCTGTTAAGGAATTGACCCATTTCAACTTAGTTTTCATATTTGTGGGCATTTTGTTATCCATAGTATTCCTTAACTATATTTTAAATATCTATGAGATCTGGTGTAATGCTCATTTTTTTCATTTCTGACAGTAGTAATTTCTGTCTGCCTTTTTTTCTTTTTTTTTTATTGGATCCACACCCAATGTGGGGGCTTAAACTCATGACCCTGAGATCAAGAGTTGCATGCTCTACTGACTAAGCCAGCCAGCTACCCCATCCTTTTTTTATGTAGTTAGCCTGGCTATAGGCATGTCAATTTCATAGATCTTTACAAAGGACCAGCTTTTGGTTTTGTCGATTTTTTCCTATTGATTTCCTGTTTTCAATTTCATTGATTTCTGCTTTCTCATTATTTCTTTCCTACTACTTACTTTGGATTCATATTAGTTTTTTTTGGTAATGTCCTCAGGTGGAAATTTAAGTTATTGATTTTAGATCTCTCTTTTCTAATATATGTATTCAATGACACAAATTTCCTTCTAAAGACTGCTTTTGCTGCATACCAAAAATTTTGAATAATTGTGCTCCATCTTCTTTAGTTCAAAATGTTTTGGAATTTCTCTTTAAATTTCCTTTTACTTGTGTGCTTTTTAGAAGTGTGTTGTTAAATTACTACATATTTTGGGGGATTTTCCACTTACTTTTAAACTGAGTCTTTATATTTAAAGTGGGTTTCTTGTGGATAACATACAGCTAGTTCTTTTTTTTTCACATTCTGAAAATCTCTTTTACTTGATTCATTTAGACCATTCATATATAAATTGATTACTGATATAATCGTATTAATATCTTTCACAGTTGTAACTTTTCTATTTGTTACACTTGTTGTTTTCTTTTTCCTTATTTTTTTTTTTTCCTTCTCTGGTTTTAACTGAGCATTTTATGTTCTCTTAGCATATCAATTATAGTTCTTTTAAAAAAATATTTAGTGGTTTCTCTTGCATTTGCAATATATATTTACAAATGAACCATGTTCACTTCCAAAAACATTATACTGCATCACGTGGTGCAAGTACCCAATAACGAAGTACTGTTAATTCTTCCCTCTCACCAGTTACTATATTGCTGTCATTTATTTCACTATCCATATGCTATAATCACTCAATAAATTGCTATTATTTTAGACAAAGTTGTCTTTTAGAGCAATTAAAATAGGAAAAATAAAAGATGTGTTTTACCTTCACTTAAGCCTTCCCTGATGCTCCCACTTTCTTTATATGAATTCAAGTTTCTGACCTATGTTATTTCTCTTCTACTGGAATTTCTTGTAACATTTCTTTCAGGACCAATCTGCTGGTCGTGAATTCTTCGGTTTTTATTTGTGTGAATAAGTCTTTATTTCTCCTTCACATTCAAGAGTCATCTTGCTGAATATAAAATTCTAGATTTATGGCTTTCGTCTTTTAGCACTTGAAATATTTCACTTCACTCTCCTCACTTGCATGGTTTCAGACCAGAAGTTTGCTATGATTCTTATGTTGGTTCTTCAATAGATAAGGTTATTTTTTCTCTGACTTCTTTGATTATTTTTTTGTTTATTTTCTCACTGAATATCATATGCCTAGGTGTCATCTGGCTAGGCTGCTTTTTATCCTTGGTGTAAGGTGTTCTCCTAGCTTTTGGGCTCTGTGGTTTGATATTTGTCATTAGCTCTGAAAATTCTATTATTATTTGAAGTATTTCTTCTGTCCCATTCTCACTTTCTTCTTGTATTCCAATAATGTGGAAGTTATATCTTTGATTTTTCCCAGCTCTTGGATGTTTTTTCTTTTTTTCATTTCTTTTCTCTTTGCAATACAGTTTGCTAAGTTTCTTTCGGCATAATCAGGCTCATTGATTCTCTTCTTGAATGTGTCTAGTTTACTGAGGTGCCCATCAAAGTCACTCTTCATTTCTGTTACTGTAGTTTTGATTTGCAGCATTTCCTTCAGATTTTTCTTAAGAGTTTCCCATTATCCATTTACATTATCCATCTATCTTTGCATGTTGTCTATTTTTTCCATTAGACCCTTTAACATACTATGATAGGTATTTTAAATTCCCTGTTTGATAATTTCAAAATATTAATCATATCTGAGTCTGGTTCTGATGCTTGTTTTCCCTCTTCACATTGTATGTTTGCCTTTCTTTTAGCATGCCTTTTAATTTTTGTTGAAAGCCTGATATGATGTATCAGATAATAGGAACTGAGGAACATGGGCCTTTTGTGTAGTGTTTTATGTTCATTTGGCCTGGTGGTCTCTGTTTCACATTTGCTATAGTTGTCCTTTCCAGAGGCTTCAGATTCCTCTAGTGACCTTGCTTTTGGTATAGTGGTAAATTGTGAACGAGGAAAATTGTTCTATAATCTATGGTTAAGTCTCAGTCTTTTAATGAGCCTGTGTCCCTAATCTGTGACCTTTACAAATGTTTCTTTCTATCTGCCCCCCCCCTCAATTCTGCCTATCTTATGTGAGACAGGAAGCCTAGAAAGGACTATAGTTGGATAGATTCCCTTCTTCCAGGTGACATAAGTCTCAGGTAGTATGTTAGAAGGTGGAAGAGGGACAGTAAAGCACCCTCCAGAAGAAGGCATTTTGAGACTGAAAAAAAAATGAAGCAAGCCCATCCATACCATTTGCACAGTTTTATTCAGGGTAACTTACTAACAAGGGGGATCAGGTGGGCAGGCGAACCAGGGGTAAGCACCTATTCTCTGCCTTATTCTCTGCTAACTCTGGACCTTAATCTCCAACTTTTATAAAACAAGGGGCATGGTGGTGAGGTCACAGGGTAGTTATCTAAAGTGGGACCTTGTGTGAGCCAGTCATCTCTACTAGTTACTGAAAGAGGGCCTTCTGTGCATCACTTTAGGGCAGATCAGATCAAGCCTTCCTGCATTCTGGTCAGGGCATACATTAACCTCCACAGGGCCTGGAACTCACAGCCCTGAAAGAGATCATTGCACAGACATGAACAAGAATGCAGGGCCCAAGATGGAATGCGTGTGGTCATCCCTCCTGCAGTAGTTTTTATCCTAGAAAGTAGGCCTTTGGGAAAATAGCCAGAATATGTTTCAAAATGGGAACTTTTCTGCTCCCTCTACCAGAGCTATGAAAGTCTTTATTGGTTCTTCAGTGTGTGAATCTGCTGGGTGTCTGGAAGGCAAAACCTACTAAAATGTGGTGGTTCCCATAACACTGTGGCCTCCAGCAGCTTCTAATTTTCATGCTAGCCCATATTCAGCCTCCACCAATCTGTCCAAATTACCATTAAGCACTTTATTGCTCAAGTGACCACTATCCTACATGAGAAGGTTTTGACTGACTCTCTGGATTTTCCTGTGTCTCCAAATTTTGGTGTGGAGTTTCATCCTGAGACCTCAGCTCTGCCATAGGTTAAAACAAAAAAAAAGTCATTAGTTTCAAGTTTGTTTAGTTTGTTGTTGTTGTTGTTGTTGTTGTTGTGAGGTTAGGAGTGATGACTTCTAGTTCCTTTTTTTAAGTTTATTTATTTTGAAAGAGACAGAGACAATGTGAGGGCGGGAGGGGCACAGAGAGAGGGAGAGAGAGAATCCCAA
The DNA here is from genome assembly GCF_023721935.1 of Panthera uncia. NCBI lineage: Eukaryota > Metazoa > Chordata > Mammalia > Carnivora > Felidae > Panthera > Panthera uncia. Next base: position 156,005,491 of record NC_064811.1, read on the forward strand.
GCAGGCTCTGTGCTGCCAGCGGATGCAGGGCTCACGAAACTGTGAGATCATGACCAGAGCCGAAACCAAGAGGTGGACGCTTAACCAACTGAACCACCCAGGCACCCCGACTTCTAGCTCTTTATATGTCAGAGCTGAAACTAGAAGTCTCCCAGTCTCTTTTAAAAGTTAATGTCATACAAAAAAGAGGGAAGGACGCCTGTTCTAAAGGAAGAGATCATCAACATAAATACTATCAAATAAAATTTGTGTTATTTTATTGGATCCTTGTTTAGACAATATGTTTTTTTAATACCACACACTTTGGGTACAAATGGGAACATTTTAATATGAGCTTGATGCTAGATGCTATTTTGGTGCTCTACTGGTACTGTTAATTGTTATTTCAGAAACTATGCTTATTGTTTAAATGCATTTTGAAGAATTTAGGGAAAATGTCATGATACCTGCAATTGACTGTTAAAAACCTAGAACCAAATGAAATATAGCAAAATGTTAGCAAATGATTCAGTCTAGGTGATGGGCATAAGGATGCTCATAACATTATACTGCCCACTTTTCTAGATGATGAAGTTTTTTCATTCTAAAACTTTAAAATAAATTTAAAATGTAATAAAATGAATAAAATTTAAAGATAAATGTAAGATAAATATACCTTGCCATGTTAGTGAGTATAAAATTGTACATATGAGAGAACAAATAAAGTACAATGCAAGGCACATAGAAGGTGCTCAGCAAGTGCTATATAATATTATCCCCTGACTGGGATTTTCTATTCTAAAATAAGGATTTATTTGCTCATGTAGAATAAATAATTTGGTTTTGGAAATTTGTTTCACTTCACCTAACACTCATCTTTTTAGAGTAATGAAGGGTAAATCAATGGTGATTGTCAAACAAACCCTATTAGTATGAATGTAGCATATGTTGGTGCTATTGCAGCCTAATGATAAATGACCAATAAATGAGGTAGACACGTACAATACCATTCCAGGTGTGAATTTCCTGACGTTTGGTAGGCATCCATTAGGTGACTAATGCTTACTGAAGGATTGGCAGGTCAGGACATTTCTTGAGTTCCTGTGCTTCTCAGAATGTTCCAGCCGGGGCACCTGGGTGGCTCAGTCGGTAAAGCGGCCGACGTCAGCTCAGGTCATGATCTCGCGGTCTGTGAGTTCGAGACCCGCGTTGGGCTCTGTGTTGACAGCTCAGAGCCTGGAGCCTGTTTCAGGTTCTGTGTCTCCCTCTCTCTCTGACCCTCCCCTGTTCATGCTTTGTCTCTGTCTCAAAAATAAATTAAAAAAAATAAAAAATAAAAAAAAAAGAATGTTCCAGCCTACAAAGATATGCATTCACGAGGTGAACATGCACTTAACATATGAACAATTTACAAACATGAAGTTGTGTGTCTTGTTACCACCCCATTAGGATATTTGACAATTTGATATTCTATAAGCTACAAATTGCTTTTGAAATCAGTGGGAACCTAGGAACCATCTGGCAGAACTCTTCATTTCAAAGATGAGGAAACTAAAGCTCAAGGAAATCAGAAAGACTGCCCAGATTAGAAAAAACAAGACTTTCAGTTTGCAGCTCTATGTCCTGATATACACAACACATTTACAGAGGATGCCTTAAAAAAAAAACATAAAAAAAAAAAAAAAAAAAAACCCACAACTCTGGATGGGACTTCAACATACTTGGAAATTATTTTGTATTGTATTTTCAAGTGATTTTGGTCCCATCAAATACACATTTATTAATTGTTTACCATGTGACAAGCAATCAGAATATTAAGAAAAATGAACCATATTTCTTACTTCCAACAAGCTCACAATATAAGTGTGTAAATTAAATGAACAGTAGTAAACAAGTCAACTGAGAACTCTGGAAACACAAATAGAGAGGAATGGATTATGCCAGAGTTGGCCATGTGAAGACAGTAGATGCTATAAAACAAATGGGTTTGATCTGGGTCACAAGGACAAGAAGTATGTGTTCATTGGATGAAGTAGGAGAGTCAAGGGACAACATGAGCAATGGCACAAAAATATGAAAGTGCTTGGAACCTTTAGAGAAAGTTAAAGCATGTGGTGCATTTTTGTGTGTGCAGCAGGAAAGTGGGATATCAGGAGATGACTTTACCAGCAATGGTCCTCAACTATGGCTGTGTATTAGAATTCCCACACAACTTTCAAAAAAAATACTCATATCCAGACTCCACTTCCAGACCAAATTATACCTGGAAATCTCAGGGTGGTTGCAGCATGGGCATTTTAAGAGTTCTCTCAGTGGTTTTTGTGTACAAGGTTGAATACCAGTGTATTTGGATCATATTTATCTGATCCAAGATCAGATCCTGAATATTTAATGAGTATTTATTTCTGAGCAGGTAGCCTTACTTTAAGACTTACTTTAAGACAGAAAACTTTATATGATGACTCAAGAATCTAGCTTTTGCCAAAAGCTATTGTAGTTGTTAAAACACTTCCTAATTCTCTGTAGTAAAGTGAACATCAGGGGGCACCTAGGTGGCTTAGTCAGTTAAGCGTCCGCCTCTTGATTTTGGCTCAGGTCATGATCTCACGGTTGGTCGGGCTACTGCAGAGCCTGCTTGGGTTTCTCTCTCTCTCCCCCTCTCTCTGCCCTTCCCCACTCACATGCATTCTCATTCTCAAAATAAGTAAAGGTTTAAAAAAAAATAAGGGAAAAAAATAAAGTGAACGTCAGAATCAGGATAAGAAATTACTTAAAATTTAAACACACACACACTATTTCCCCAAATCTAGCTCCTACTCAAATATCTAATGACAACAGTAATAAAGAAAGCTCAATGTAGACCATTCTCAACTTCCCTGGATTTACCAAGTCTTCATACACAATCCTAATTTAGAAGTTCTCCAGCTTGCTTTAATTTGATCATTTCAATTTTTATTCATTTAAAAAATATTTATTGCATATCAATTTGTGCCAGGCACTGAGGCAAGTTCTGAAGACACAGCTGTGAATAAGCCAACCCATTTCTGCGCTCACAGAGCTCACAGAGGACTTCATTCTTTCAGTTCACTTCAGCACTTAATTTCATCCTCTAATTCTCAAGCAATACAAATAACTCACAAAAATGTGGGATTTGATTAAAATATGTAATTCTTTTACATCCCCCTTCCTATTTCCCCTCTTCCTTTCATCTTCTTGATTAATCTCTTAGAAAATGCCACTGTCACTAGGTGTCTATCCCTGTGCAAAAATCTCCAATAGATCCCCATGGCTTACTGTGGTGAGTTTGTGGTTGTTTTTTAATTTCCTCTTCCATCCCACCCCTTTTTGAGGATTGTTGTTGTGTCAGCTCTTGCTATTGAGATGAGTAGGGCACATTTCCAAGAACTATTAGGATAGATAATAAAATACAGTTTCCTTACACAAACTGCAGCCATGCCTGACCACACAGCCATTCAGCTTTATCAACCCCTGATACAGGAACATTAGTGCACTCGATGTTGTGTACAGAGTTTCTACATCACTGCCTCAAGTGTCTCTTTCTTCACCCTGCTCTCCCACCTAACAGGTCCCAGTGTTTTTGGCTTCTGCCATTCTCCATCAATTAAATTTTTTTTATTGAAATATTGCTCACATTATTTTCATCTTTATTTACCTCAACTAATCCATAGCTTCTTGAGGAATCAGGTCTGTATTTCATAAAAATGTGTGCATTATTGGTGCACTCAGTCAGTTAAGCATTTGACTCTTGGTTTTGGCTCAGGTCATGATCTTGTGATTTAGGGATTCAAGCCCCACGTTAGACTCTGCACTGGCAGCATAGAGCCTGCTTGGGATTCAATCGCTCTCCCTCTCTCTCTACCCCTCCTGCTGTCTCTCATGCTGTCTCTGTCTCTCTCAAAATAAATAAATAAAACTAAAAAAAAAAATGTTTACATTATTCAGGGCACCTGTAAGTTGTGGGCAGCATAGGATGAATGCAAGAGCTTTGGGTTTGGAATCTAACAGACCTTGAGTCAAATCCGGTTTAGAATCTGACAGATTTACAACTCTATGTCTACTAACTTTCCACTAAGGGAACATACCGCAGTGAAGAAATTCATGAGTTGTTTACCAGTTAGAAAAATAAATCAAGGGCTTTTAAATGGTAGAAAAAAGGTATTAATAGAGGCTATGCTACTTAATCATTGAAGACTAGCATTATGTTAGAACAGAATGAATCCATGTGTCTGGCTCAATTAGTTGAAATAAGTCCTGTTGTGCATGGGTAAAAACAGTGTCTTCAGTTAGGTCCGATAGGGTCTAGAGTACTAAGATCATTCAGATTTCGTGTCTTCTATTTGCTTCAGCTGTTTAGAGTGATTTATGAAACATGATAGCGAATTTTGGTATCTACTAGGAAAGTGCCACTTTAAGTGGAGAAGAAGAAGAAGCCAAGCTTACTGACACCTTGAACTTGGGAATCTAGCCTCCAGAACTGTGAGAAAATAAAGTTTTGTCATTTAAGCCACTCAGTTTGTGGTGGCTTTGTTATGGCGGCCAAACTAATACAGAATTTGGTACTGTGAAGTAGGGTACTGCTGCTGTAACAAATGGTGGAAGTGGCTTGGAACTGAGTGATTAGGGTAGAGGCTGGAAGGGTTAGAAGAGCACGTTAGAAAAAGCTTAGACTGCCTTGAAAAGACTGTTGGTAGAAATGTAAACATTAAAGGTACTTCTGGTAAGAAATAAGGAACATCTTACTGGAAACCAGAGGAAAGGTGATCCTTATTACAAAGTGGCAAAGAATTTGGCTTATTTGTGTCTTAATGTTTTGTGGAAAGCACAACTTGTAAGTGATGAATTTGTATATTTAGCTGAGGAGATTTCTAAGCAAAGTGTTGAAGGCATGACCTGGTTTCTCCTTGCGGTTTGTAGTAAGATACAAGAGAAAGGAGATAATTTTTTAAATTTTTTAAAATGTTTATTTATTTTTGAGAGAGAGAGTGTGAATGGGGGTCAGGCAGAGAGAGAGGGAGACACAGAATCCAAAGCAGACTCCAGTCTCTGAGCTGTCCACACAGAACTCTACGCAGGGCTTGAACTCACAAATGTGAGATCATGACCTGACCCGAAGTTGGATGCTTAACCAAAGGAGCCACCCTAGAAGATAGATTTAGAGCCTAGAGCCCGTAGAAGATAAATCTCAAAGCTAAAAGGAACCAGAACTTGAGATTTAGAAAATTATCAGCCTAATCATTATGGTTTTAATTTGCATTTCCCTAGTGGACAATGATGTTGAATGTCTTTTCATGTGTTTATTTTTCATCAGTTTATCCTCTTAACTGAAATGAAATGTCTATTCATGTCCTTTGCCATGTTCTAATTGGATTTTGTTTGCTGTTTTCTTGTATTTCTTGTTTTATTGTTGCATTTTAAGAGTTATTATCTTAAATATTTGTTCTTTGTTAGACATATGGCTTACACATATTTTCATCTACTTGAAGGATCTTTCAAGAAGAAAATGAGTTTAATTTTGATGAAGTCCAATTTAATTTCTCCTTTTATGGATCATCGAGTCTATGGATCTTCAAGTCACTTTGTGTCAAGTTTATTTTTTCCTAGCCTTAAATCCTAAAGATTTTTCTCGTATACTTTCTTTTCTGAAAGTTTTATATTTTTCTGTTTTCATTTTAGTCCATGATCCATTTTGAGTTAATGTTTGCATGAAGTGTCAGACTTTGGTTGAATTTCATTCCTTTGCCTATGGATGTCCACTTACTGCAATATTATTTGTATTAAATGGTTATCTTTTCTCCATTAAATCACCTTTGCCCCTTTGTGAAAAATCAGTTAGTCATATTTGGGGCTATTTCTTGGTTCACTTTGTGTTCTATTGATCCATGTGTTGGTCCCTATGCCAATCACATACTGACTGGATTAGTGTGACTATCTAATAAGTCTTAAAATCAGGTAGACTGAATCCTTTGACTTTACTCTTCATTTGAAAGCTTATTTTAGCTACACTCAAGTTATTTTGCATTTCCATACACAATTTAGAATAGTCTTACCTAAACATACAAAAATTTTTTCTGAGATTTTGGTAATAGTTGTATTAAACCTGCATATCGATTTAAAGAAGCTTGACATCTTTACTATGCTGAGTCTTCCAACACATAACACAGTATGTCTCTCCCTTTATTTAGATATTCTTTAATTTCTTTCATTAGCATTATGTAGTTTTCAGGATACAAGTCTCATACATGGTTTGTTAGAATTATACTAAAGTATTTAGTTGTTTAAGTGACTATAAATGGTATTTCATTTTTAATTCTAGTATCCATGTGTTTGCTACCAGTATATAGAAACACTATTTTTTATGCTTATCTTGTATCCTGCAATCTTCCTCAACTTAACCATGTGTAGATATCTTGTTATCTACACATAAAAGGCAGTTTATTTCTTCCTTTCTAATCTCTTGGTTTTTACTTCCTCTTCTTGCTTTATTACACTGGCTAGAACCTCCAATACCATATTTAATAAGAGTGGATATCCTTGGCTTGTTCCTGATCTTAGGGGGATCCTGTATCCCTGGAATAAATCCCACTTGGTCACAGGTATAATTCCTATTATAAACTGCTGGTATCTATTTGTTAATATTCAGTTAAAGATTTTGCTGTTTGTATTTATGACATATGTCGCTCTGTAGTTTTTATTTTTTTGTACTTGGGATCTGGTTTCTTCTGATCAGATTAATCCTAGTTTCATAAAATAAAATGAGAAGTGTTTCTTTCTCTTCTATTTTCTGGAAATGGTTCTTTAATAGTTTGCCACAATTCTCCCATGAAACCATCTAGCCTAGAGGATATTTGGGGTGGACGGGGTTGGGGGATTATTAAATAGTGAATTCGATGTGTTAATAGTTATAGGGCTATTAAAATTATCTGTTTCGTATTTGTAAGTTGTGATAGTTTATGTTTTCTGAGGAATTAGTCCTTTTCATCTAATTTGTTAAATTCATGCATGTAAAATTATTTCTAATAGTTCTTTATTATCATTTGAATGTCTGCAAGTTCTCTAATGACATCCTGTTTCATTCTTGACATTAGAAATTTGTTTTGCTAGAATTTTGTCACTTTTATGGATATTTTCAAAGAGCCAGTTCTTTGTTTCATTGGTTTTATCTATTGCTCCTCTGTTTCAGTTCCATTTATTTTTGCTCTTATCACTATTATTTCTTTCCTTCTACTTGTTTTGGTTTATTTTGATTTTCATTTTCTAGATTCTTCAAGTGAATGCATAGATTATTGATTTGAGACTTCTCTTCTTTTCTAAAGCATTCATTTAATGCTACCGCTCCCCTTCTCTGCACTGCTTTTGCTGTGTCACACATTTTTAATACGCATTTTCATTTTCATGCAGTTCACCATGTTTTGATTAATCTTCAGACTTGTATTCAGCCCATAGATTATTTAGAAGTGTGTTGTTTAGTTTCCAAATGTTTATAGATTTTTCTGTTATCTTTTTGTTATTGATTTCTACTTTAATTCAATTGTTAGAAAACACTCAATCTGAGGGTTTTTTTCCTTTAACTTTGATGAGGTTGGATTTATGTTCCAAATATGGTTTATTTTCTATGACAGTGGATTACATCCCCTTCATTCATGGTATTGAGTTCTATATGTATGATGATTTTCTGTCTAATTGTTCTATTAATTATTGAGAGAAGGAGGTTGATTTCTTCAAATATATTTGTGGTTTTTATCTATGCTTGAAGTTCTATCAGCTTTTTAAAAATATACCTTATTTTTTAGAGCGGTTTTAGATTCACAGCAAAATTGAGTAAAAGTACAGAGATTTCCCATCTATCCCCTGTACACACAATATGTACAGCTTCCCCCATTAGCAACATTGTCCACCACAGCAGTGCATTTTTTATAGTCAATGAAACTGCATTTTATAGTCAATGATACTGCATTGACATATTATAGCCCAAAGTCCATAGTTTACATATAATTACATATAATATCAAACATTTTTAGTTGTACTTAGAAGAAATAGAGAAAAATATGTCTAATTTATCTTCCCAGAGTGGAAATCCCATGTAATATTTTTAGAACATAAAAATTCATGGAAAAATCCATGGAAACAAAATATAAAAAAAAATTTTAATGTATTTATTTATTTTGAGACAGAGTGGGGGAGGTGCAGAAAGAGTGGGAGACAGAGTGAACCTTAAGCAGACTCCTCACTGTCAGTACAGAGCCCCAATGTGGGGCTCAAACTCACAAACCGTGAGGGCATGACCTGAGGCAAAATCAAGAGTTGCCACTTAACCAAAGAGTCACCTCAAAACTTATAAATAAAGACAAGACTAGTATTACAGTATTCTTCTTATCTCAGGCTCCAATGTAGCCCCATTACAGCACTGTTATTGATCCTATCTATATTTAAAAACTTAGAATTTACTTTCATATAACAAAGAAAACAACAACCAGTGGCTTAAATCAGAAAAAAATTAACTTCTTTCTTGAATAGAGGAAGTCTTGAATCAGCAGCTCTAGGCTGGAAAAGAGCTACATGGCACTATTAGAAATTTGGACTCCTCCCTGTTTATTACAACATTTTCAGCTTATGGCTCCCTTTTCAAGGTCATCTTGCAGTTATGCATAACTGTGTTGAGGAAGAAGGAGGAAGAAAAGCACAGACAGACAGAAAGGCACAGAATTTTCCTGGTAAAGATTCACCCCTTTGCATTTCTAACTGGCAAAGAATGTTGAGAATATAGTCTTTTATTCTACATTGCAATGTGCTCAGCTAAAAGTCAAGGTTCTCTATCTAATGAAGAAGACACCAGATGTTAGGGGAAGGATTAGCAATCTCTACCATACATTCAAGATCTTATTAGATCCCAAAGTCTGAAGGAGGCTGACCCAATCCCTATTTATTTCCTGATTCCATAAATATTAGAATAGCAATAATAATAAATAGCAATAATTTTCTTAGGAGGAAAACTGCAAAGTCAAACGCACCAAGTATACATGCAAAAATTCTACGGTACTTGCATATTGAGAACTGTTGGAAAATACCAGCACTAACCAACAGATCCTTCCTTCCCACCCTCTTCATAAGGCTGACTTGGAAGTTCTCACTTATCATCCTGATCAATATGAATGGGTGATATTTTAGATCTAATTCACTGATACAAAGGGCATAGGCTTTATTTTCCCCCATGTCAGTCCCATCGCTCTGGATATCTAAGAGGGAAGTTCTCAACGGCAGTCAGGATACTATAGTTGATATCAATATATTTGCATTTCCTGAGCTTAAAGTCCCTCAGTTCTCACAGCTGACAGCTGTATAGAGGTGACTATAAAGTTTTCCAGTGCAGTTCATCAGTCCTAGAGCAGCATAGCTATTTGAAGAAGAGCCACATATTGTAAGAATTTTGAACAAGACCAATAGTTTTGTTCTGTTTTGTTTTTTGCGTCACCCAAAACAGTGCAATATCAGTATGGGAGCTCCAAGGGCTGAAAAGCAGCCACATTAAATTGTTAAATGAAAACTCATAAAGCCATAAATGTGCAATAGAGGATTTTTTTGTTTCAAAGCCAGAAATAAATAAATAAATAAAACCACATTAAAACTATAAAGCACACATGGAGTAAAACATATCATTTTAGTTTTCCTTACATATATATATATATATATATATGTGTGTGTGTGTGTGTGTGTGTGTGTATACACACACATATATATACACACACACAAATATACATATATATACATATATATATACATATATGTGTATAATTTATAGATTTCATGTAACAAAGCTTCACTAAAGATAAATCAGAAAATATTTTAGTATACTTCAATTTGTGAGAGCAAGGGCAGAAAAAAAAAAAAGGAAATAAGAGTGGAAGAGACCCTGTCAATTGGAAAACACTATCCAGCTGTTAGGAATAGCATCCTGGTGTCTCCATAATGTAAGTGCTAAGCATGTGCTACTATCTCTCAGAGAGATGAAGATATTTCCCTGACATTGTACATTTGAAATGTGTGAGAGTGGGGGCTCAAACAGATCTAAACATTCTAACTGCAGAAAAACATGCTGCTGCCCATGTATGAGGACACAGAAGGCATGAAGAGAAGGAAAGCAAAAGCCACAACTTTTGCTGGTCAGTGCTAGAGACCAGCAGACAGTCAGATGTGAGGGCAGCTTAAGGGCCCCAAGTATTCATAAATCACCGATGTCAAGCTCTGCTATCCAGTAAGGATCTCAAACTTTCTTTCACCTCCTATCACTTTTTTTTTTTTTTGGAAATGTGACATTCCTGTGTACTTACTATTCATAATTCTTCAATTCTGTTCTATGCTTAAGCTGCATTAAATACCCACAGTGGTGAATTAGGAGAAAATTGTCCACAGGATTAAACAAAAATGGCCATATCTATTTAACCTAAAGAGAAAATTAAATGAAGTTAAGGTCTCTTTCCTCTTCAAGGCTGATGCTTTCTCACCCTAATTTATGGGGAAGAAGGAAAAACCCATTCTGCACCCAACTCCACCCATAAAATGACTTACACCATACAGACATTGGAGGGGCCAATAATTGGCCAATTTGCCTTTGGAGAGTTTCCAACTCTCCCTCTCAGACCTGCTCACTTCTATTTACTAAGTGCTCTCAGTGTGTCAGTCACTTGTTCCAGGACACTCCTGAAATGGTATTGCATGCCCCTCCACTCTAATTTTCCCTTTATCTCTGTTTTATAATTCCCAAAATAGTTTTGTAATTCTTTAGCAACTCGTTAGTATTGAATATTCTTATGAGAGATGTCATATTTAACAAGAGAACCTGGGAAAGAAAATCTCTTAATCCAAAGTTAACACCTGCTGGTAAACAAAATATTGTGGAGAAAATAGGTAGAGATGTAGGGACTTCCAGCCACTCCCCAGGGACTTCTGCCAGGATGAACCTACTTCCAAGGGCAAAATCAGGAGACACCTCACTATCAACAGCTTGCTGACAGTCCTTACAACTTGAAAGAAACACATGGAACACGGTCATAGTCTTTATTCTGAAGCTCTACTGGATTATCTGGATAATCCAAAGACCAAGGGACTGAAGATGAAAAAGGAGGTAATTTTCCAATGGGAAGAAGTGTCAACAGCTACAATCCTAGCCTCCTGGACTCCAGATCTCTTTTGTGTTCCACATTGCCATTCAAGATGGCATAAGTAGTAAGAGAATTTATGTGGCATATCAGAAGCTTGAAGTAAAGTATGAAATGCAAAGTAAGGGCACCTGGGTGGCTCAGTCGGTTGAGTGTCCAAATGCAGATTTCAGCTCAGGTCATGATATCACAGTTCATGGGTTCGAGCACCTTGTTGGGCTCTGACAGTATAGAGCCTACTTGGGATTCTCTCTCTCTCTTCTCTCTCTCTCTCTCTCTGCCGCTTGCCACCCTTTCTCAAAATACATAAATAAACATTTTTCAAAAATAAATAAAATAGTAAAGCAATTCTAAATTTTTCATGGAACTAGAAAAGACCCTGAATAGCCAAAGTAATATTGAAAAAGAAAAGCAAAGCTGAAGGCATCACAATTCTGGACTTTAAGCTGCATTAAAAGGCTATAATCATCAAGATAGTATGGTACTGGAGCAAAATCAGACACATAGATCAATGGAACAGAATAGAGAACCCAGAATGGGACCCACAAATGTACGGCCAACTAATCTTCAACAAAGCAGGAGTATCCAATGGAGAAAAGACAATCACTTCAGCAAATGGTACTGGGAAAACTGGACAGTGACATGCTGAAGAATGAAATTGGAACATTTTATTATACCATACACAAAAATAAATTCAAAATGGATGAAATACCTAAATGTGTGACAGGAAACCATTAAAATTCTACAGAAGAAAATAGGTAGCAACCTCTTTGACCTTGGTCAGAGCAACTTCTTACTAGACATGTCTCAGGAGGCAAGAGAAACAAAAACAAAAATGAACAATTGGGACCTTATCAAGATAAATAGTTTCTGCACAGCAAAGGAAAACAATCAACAAAACTAAAAGGCAACAAACAGAATGGAAGAAGATATTTGCAAATGATATATCAGATAAAGGGTTAGTATCCAAAATGTATAAAGAACTTATCAAACTCAACACCCAAAAAACAAATAATCCAGTGAAGAAATGGGCAAAAGACATGAATAGACACTTTTCCAAAGAAGACATCCAGATGGCCAACAGACACATGAAAAAATGCTCAACATCACTCATCATCAGGAAAAAGCAAATAAAATCCACAATGAGATACCACCTCACTTGTAAGAATGGCTAAAATTAATTCAGGAAAAAATAGATGCTGGCAAGGATGTGGAGAAAGGGGAACACTTTTGCACTGTTGGTGGGAACACAAACTGGTGCAGCCACTCTGGAAAACAGTATGGAGGTTGCTCAAAAAGTTAAAAATAGAAGTACTCTATGAGCCAGCAATTGCACTACTAGGTATTTATCCAAAGGATACAAAAATGATGATTTTAAGGGACACATGCACCCCAATGTTTATAGCAGCACTATCAACAATAGCAAAGTAAGGAAAGAGCCCAAATGTCTGTCGACTGATGAATGGATTAAGATGTGATATATGTAAACAACAGAATACTACTTGGTGATCAAAAAGAATGCAATGTTACCATTTGCAACAACGTGGATGGAGGTGGAGTGTATTATGCTAAGCAAAATAAGTCAGTCAGAGAAAGACAAATATGATTTCACTTATAGGTGGAATTTAAGAAACACAGCAGATGAACAGCAGGGAAGGGAAGGAAAAATGAGATAAAACAGAGGGAGACAAACCATAAGAGACTCTTAAATACAAAGAACAACCTGAGGGTTGCTAGAAGGGAGGTAGGTGGGTGGGCTATATGGGTGATGGGCATTAAGGAGGGCACTAAGTTTTATATGTAAGTGATGAACCACTAGGTTCTACTCCTGAAACTAATACTACGCTGTATGTAAAGTAACTTGAATTTTAAAAAATAAATTTAAAAATAAATAAATAAATAAATAAATAGCAAAGCAATATATTCAGTTACAACACTGTAAGTAATCCAATTGAAGAAACAGTTCTTTCCTTTGTTTGCATTTACTCTCTAAGATGCCATCAGATATCTGTGACATGGTCATAAGATTTGGAACCAAGGAGATTAATTCACTAAAAGGGGGGAAAGGTATTTATCTTCAGAAATGTTAATAAAAATAGGTTGAAATGTTGAGTATCATTCTTTCAAATAAACTAACATTATAAATCTCTTTCAATGTGTCTTATCCTCTTTAAAATAATTCACCGGGAAAGAATGATATCTCCTCATGCTTTGAATGGGTTTAATTCTCCTCATTTGTCTCCTGACTCTCAGCTGCAAAACAAAAGATATTAAAGACCAAGGTAGGAAGTGACGTTCTTACATAAAATGGTATTTTTGGTTTATTCAAAATGTTGCCCAATCTAGAAGACATCATAATCCCAGAACAGTTGCCAAATTAGGAAACAGTTCTGGGTTGTCCTGTCATTTGATATTTTCTCAACTTCTCTATTTTCCAGCCTTAGAATTGATTTGGGTTTTCATCAAATTTGAAGAATTATCAAGAAGCCAGGATTAAGAAACCTAGTGTAGGTAGATTGTCTGTTCCTCAGAATATGGGCAACCCCTACTAAAAGTTGATTCTCATAACTTTTTGGTGGGGAGGGGGTTGGGGGGAGACCAAATTGAATAATTTCTTTATTAAAAAAAAAGTACTCAAGACTTTGAGATTGTACTGTCTCTGGCTGAATTATAAAGGCTTTTATAATGCAATGTCCTTTAATGTTGACAACATTAACAATTATTTTTACATCTTACTTAAATTTCCTGAATTTTTTTCTAACTTTATCAGATATAATTGCATGTAACTTTGTGTAAGCTTGAGGTGTAAAATGTGATTATTTGATACATGTATATATTACTAAATGTTTACCACAATAAGGTTATGTAACACATCCTTCACCTTGCATAATTACCATTTTCTTTTTGTTGTTATGGTGAAAACATTAAAGCTCTACTCTCAGGACAACATTAAAATACAGCACAGGGTTAGCTGCAGTTACCATGATGTACCTTAGATTCTGGGAACTTACTCATCCTATAAGTGAAAGTTCATACCCTTTGACCAACATCTCACCATTTCCTCTGTCCCCAGCCCCTGGCAACCACCATTCTACTATTGGTTTCTATGAGCTCGATATTATTAAATTCCACACATGAGATTATACAGCTGATATTAAGAGTTAGGAACCCCCATGCATAGCCAAAACAAACTCTTAGCTAAAAATACATATATTTGCACAGAAAAAGAATATTTACTAAAAGATATTCATTCTTCACTTAAAGTTTAAAGCATTAAATATAAAAAAAACTAAAATTCATGTGCCCTAAAATATGAAATAGATTTTAAAAAGCCAAAAATCCTACTGTATTGAATCATATAAGTCAGTGGAATAATCCAAAAGCAATTACTTTCTCAAATTAGAAACACTACTTTAGCAACATGGTCTCTGATTCAATATTTGGTGGGGATTCATGCCTATATGCATGAGTGCTGCTGAGCCAGTATGATCCAAGCACTTTAAAAACCTCTTATATTTTCAGATGTAGGCTGGCTGTGTGGACTCAAGTAGGAGCCATGAGAATTGCTCTGACAATTAGAAGTAGAAGAACAGAGAAAGTTTGATAAACTAAAGCTCAGAAAATTTTTATGATTCAAAATGATGACATATTTTAAGGTAGAAATCAATCATGTAGATTTCATTTCTAGATTTCTAAGAATAGATGCAGAAGAGGATGCCAGGTGTGGATGGAGGCCCCCTTCTTTCCACGGATTACCAAGCAAAGCAGCTTATTGAAAAGCAGCGGCCAACACAGAGACAGAGAAGAATAGTGTCCTACGGTTCACAAATATGTGTTCAGCAATAGGCACTCTAAGCTAACAAAAAAATGGCTGAAGATTTCTGGAGAAATCTCAGAATACTTCATGGCAAAACTAAGTCTGTGAAGGTTAATAAGAGATGTCACAAAAGAATCAAAAGCGAAGAATCTAGAATTCTGAAAATGCATCAACAGCCAAAGTCACTAAGATGTTATTGACTTCAGTGACTGAAAGGGAATTGACATTTGGGGAGCATCTCTGATGCAAGACAAGATACAAGATGCTTTAAACATTGTTTCTTTTAATTTTAACGGCCCTGTGAAGTAGGTATTATTAACCTTCGAGGCCACAAAGTTTATTAATAAGTTATAAAGTCAGGATTCAAATCCAAGCCAGTGAGATTCCAAATCCTAAGCATTCTCACTGCATTGCTCTACTTATGTGGAAAAAGCAGCAGGCACTTGAAAGCTGGTAAAATTAAGTTAGGTAAATTACAGATGCATCCATGCTTTCATACATAATTCTGCTCGTATAATTTACTTTACACACCTACTTGCAGAAGTCCAAAATATCATTCACAAAGTTATTTAGTATTGCATTATTTGTAATAGTAAATGTCTGGAAAAACACAAAATGTCTTCTGTTAAGGGAGTGATTGAATAAGACATGATGTATTTGTATGTTGAATTAGTATGCAGTAACATAAAAAGAATGCCAAAGACAATGAGAAAGAATGAAATATGGCCCTTTGTAGCAACATGGATGGAACTGGAGAGTGTTATGCTAAGTGAAATAAGCCATACAGAGAAAGACAGATACCATATGGTTTCACTCTTATGTGGATCCTGAGAAACTTAACAGAAACCCATGGGGGAGGGGAAGGAAAAAAAAAAAAAAAAAGAGGTTAGAGTGGAAGAGAGCCAAAGCATAAGAGACTCTTAAAAACTGAGAACAAACTGGGGGTTGATGGGGGATGGGAGGGAGGGAAGGGTGGGTGATGGGTATTGAGGAGGGCACCTTTTGGGATGAGCACTGGGTGTTGTATGGAAACCAATTTGACAATAAACTTCATATATTGAAAAAAAATAAAAATAAAAAAAAATAAAAATAAAAAATAAATAAAAGGCACAAAAAAAAAGAATGCCAAAGATAAGTATATGCTTACATGGGAAAATCTCTAGAAAAAACACCATTAATTAAAAATTAATTAATACAAATAAATATATTAATACATTAATTAATATAATTAATTAATATTAATTAATTCTATACAGAGCACTGTATATAGCATGCTAACATTTGTGTGAGGAAGGAGAGGAAGTAATAATACACATATATACTATATTATTTATATGTAAATATAAATATATACACTTACAAAGATATTCATCAGAAGAAACAGCCAAAAACTAAAAAAAGAAATGGTTACATAGAAGTGGTAAAGGGATATGGGGCTCAGGGACAAAAATAGAAACTAAATTTATTTGATCTTGTAATTTACTTTTTAACTGTAAATCTGGGTGCTCAATATCACTAATCATTAGGAAACTGCAAATCAAAACCACAATGAGATATCACCTCATAACGGTTAGGATGGCTATTATTACATAAAATGACAATAGCTGGCAAAGATGCAGAGAGACTGGAATCCTTGAACACTGTTGATCAGAATGCAAAATAGTTCAACCTCTAAGAAAAACATGGAGGTTCCTCAAAAAATTATAAATGGAACTACCGTCTGATCTACCAATCCTACCTCCAACTATATAAGCAAAATAATTGAAATCAGGATTTCAAAAAGATATTGGCACTCTCATGTTCATTGCAGTATTATTCACAATAGTCAAGATATGGAAACAATTTAAGTGTCTATGGACAGATGAATAAAGAAAATGGAATATATGCATACAATAGAATATTCAACCTTCAAAAAGAAGTCAATCCTACTATATGCAACAACATGGATAAAGCCTGAAGACATTATGTGAAGTAAAATTAGCCAGATACAGATGGAAATACACTGCATGATTTTACTTATATAATGTATCTAAAATAGAAACACAAAAGGAAAATGGTGATTGCCAGGGGGTGGGGGGAGGTAAAATTGGAAGTTGTTATTCAATGGATATAAGATTTCAGTATACAAGATGAATAAATTGTAGAGATCTGCTTTATAAGAGTGTGCCTATAATTAACAATATGGCATTGTACACTTAAAAATTGGTTGAGAAGGCAGATCTTATGTTAAGTGCTCTTGCCACAATTAAAAAAAAAACCCTGATAATCCTATTTTAAAAAATAAGTACAATAACAACCTTAAACTTTGTTCTGTAGTTTAATTTCAGTGTTAATATTTATTATTTTGATACTTGTGAACATTGTATTATGCTACAAATAAATAATTATTTCAATATTATATGCGTGATTTCAATGTATGGAAAAAGAGACACAATCATACAAAGTTCATAAATAAGTAAATTTTCTGCTGTGTTGAAGAAAATTATGTAAACTCATGATTTTTAGAAAAATAGTGTATCCTTGAAAGGATATGCCATACAGCAAAAGCAACACTAAGAGGGAAATTTATAGCTTATATTTAAAAAGAACATGGGTTATAAATGAAGAATTTAACTTAAAGAACTAGAAAAAGAAGAAAAAACTAAGCTCAAAGCTTGCAGAAGGAAGAACATAATTAAAGTGGAGATTAATAAAATAGAGAATTGAAAAAGAGAAAAACAATGAAAACAAGATCCTTATTTTTTCAAAAAGATAACAAAATTAACCATCTTTAGCTGAATTCACTAAAAAGACTAGAGTAAATAAAATCAGAAATTAAAGTAGCTTACATTATTACTGACTTACAGAAATAAAAAGGTTTATAACCTAAAAGCAAATGTACAAATTCCTGTACACACACAATCTACTAAGACTGAATCATCAAGAAATGGAAAATCTGAACAGACCAGTAAGGAACAAAAATATTGAATCAAAACCTCCCAAAAAAGAAAAGTTCAGGACCAGATGGCTTCACTGGTGAAGTCTACCAAACACTTAAAGAAGAATTGACACAACCTCAAACTCTTCTAAAAAATTGAAAGGGAGGTAACACTTCCTAATTCTTACTATGAGGTCCGCATTATCTGGATTTAAAAGCCAAAGACACTACAAGAAAAGAAAACTACATACTAATATTATCTATGAGTATGAATCCAAACATCTTCAAAAAAAATACTAGCAACCCAAATGCAACAGCATGTTAAAATGGTATACCATTGACCAATAGGGATTTATACCTGGAATGCATAGTTGGTTCAACATACACAAATCAATGTAAAATGCCACATTAACAGAAAAAAAAATCCCATATGATTATCTCACTTGATGCAGAAAAAGCATTTAAGAAATTCAACAACTTTTCATGATAAAAACTTTCAACAAATGAGAAATTGAAGGAAACTACCCTAATGGAATAAAAGTCTTATATGAAAAACCGATAGCTAACATCATACTCAATGGTGAAAGTCTGCAATTTTTCCCTCTAAGACTGGAAATAAGACAAAAAAAAAAAAATGCCTACTTCTACTTAATGTAGACCTGGAAGCCCTAGCCAGAGAAATTAGTCAAGAAAAGTAAAGAAAAGGCATCCAAATTGGGAAGGAAGAAATAAAATCATTTCAGTTCACAGATGCCATGATCTTATATGTAGGAAACATTAAGATTAAAACAAACACACACAAAACGAAACAACTGTTAGAACTAATAAACTAGCTCAGCAAAGTTGCAGGATACAAAATCAACATGCAAAAATCAACTGCATTTCTACATACTAAAAATGAACAATCTGAAAAGAAAAAACATTTTCAAGGGTATCCAAAATAATTGAAAACAGTGACTCAAACATGTAGTTATATATCCATGTTCATAGCAGCATTATTCACAACATCCAAAAGCTGAAAGCAATCCAAACATATGTTAAAGGATGAATAGATAAACAAAATATGGCATATACATGTGTATATATGTATATATTGTAGTATATATACATATATATTATATATAATACAGTACATATTATATATGGTATATATAATGGAATATTATTCAACCCTAAAAAGGAAGAAACTCTGGCACATTCTACAACATGGATGAGTCTAGATGACATTATACTAAGTGAAATAAACCCAGTCACAGAAGGATAAATATTGTAATTTCACATTTATGAGGTTTCTAGAGTAGCCAAATTCTAGGAGCATGGTTGCCAGGGGCTTGGGGAAAGGGGAAAGGGAGAGTTAGTGTTTAGTGGTAGGGAGTTTCTGTTTGGGAAGATGAAAACAAGTTCTAGTGATGGATGGTGGTGATGGCTGCATAACAATGTGAATGTACTTAATGCCACTTAACTGTATGCTTTAAAATGGTTAAAATAATCAATTTTATGTTATGTATATTTTACCACAATTTAACAAAATAGCTCATTGGTGATGCTGAGTACTTCATGTTGCATCATATTTGGAGTCACAAAATGACTAGTTGTTTCATTATTCATAATGATGATAATCAGATTTCTCCATTTTTCCCCTTACAGTTGGGAAATAATCCATGTGGTAGTATTTCTAACACCATCAACATTTAATATATGATGCATATATCTATATATGTGTGCTCATGTGTATGCATGCATGTATATATATGATACAAATATAGCAAAATGTTTCCAATTGTTTGATTCAGGTGGTGGGCATATGGGGGAGTAACTGTACTGTTTTTCCCACTTTCATATATTTAAAATTGTTGGAATTAAATGCTGAAAATGCAAGAGGTTATCTAAATTGTATTAAACAATTAAAGAGGGCTTTGATAATCTCCACTACCAATAGCTTTCCATCCACGTTTTCCTAGTATACATGGATTTGACTGTTACAAGCTGGTAATGCTTGTACCTGTAATCTGTGATGAAGGTGATGTTTTTCTTCCCACTAGATTATAAGCAACTTGAATATAGCAACAGAATTTTTTGTTCTTTTTGTCCCTCCCTTATAGTACCTATGCATACACATGACTCATGAAAATTGCAGGAGGGAGGTGACAGATTACAAAATATGCCACAGTTCTCTACTCTGTCCTTTATCCATCCCCCTTTGCAATGTGACTTTACAGGACTTCCCAGCGAGAGGCAGAACCTATCCCCTAATCCTTTGTATCTTTGCTGTACTTGCTTTGATCATAGAATGTGGTAGAAATGAAGGTGTACCAGTCCTGAGCCTACTACTCAAGAGGTCTTGCATACTTCATTGTCTTTCAGAACCCTTTCAACTGCCATGGAAACTGACATAGGCTAGCCTGCTGTGTATTAAAAGATACTTGCTCTACTGTCCTTAATATCTCAGCTAATAGGCAGCCTTAGAAGGAAAGCCTTCTGGCTGACCAGAAGCTGACCACAGCTGCATTACTGAACCAAGCTGGGAGCAGAATTGCCAACCCACAGAACTGCAAGTTAGTGTTTGTAGTTTTAAGTCACTCTGTTTGAGATGGTGTTTTACATAGAGAAAGATAACTAATGCAAGGGACAAAGGGGAGAGATTTAGGAAAAGAAGAGGAAGAAGTGGTCAGGAAGGGAAAAACAAAAGGGCCTGAGCACATGAATAAGATTTTTCATGGAAGTCCTGAATGCTGTATTTTTTAATCAGGGCTGCTGTTGCACTGGTAGCATTCTGCAAAGTCACAAAAGTTATGTTGCATTTCTTCTATTTTATTAACCTTCAGATTTGAAATATCCACACAGATAAAAGAGGTAATTATATTTCAGGAGAAATGTCTTCACTTGCTATTAGTTCATATGCACAGAAGCAGCATCGATCTTCCAGCAACGGTAGCTACTTAGTCTTTTCTAGCACTTTTCTCTTTGATTAAGCCCATACCAGAACAGCGTTGCTTTCTTGTGCCTATTAGAATACTGGTGCTTTACTTTTTTAAGGCTGTTGACAATATCAACTGAGGTAATTTTTTTTCAGAGAGATAATAATCAGGTTCCTGAAGCCACATGGATTCTGGACTCCAATCTGAAGCTCCTAATTTCTTCCTTTACCCTCACCATATACTTCCTCTGAGCATGTGTGTGTGTGTGTGTGTGTGTGTGTGTGTGTGTGTGTATTAGGAAATTAATGATGAACATTTTCCAGTGAAAAATACTGACAAAGACCAGAAAAAAAAACTTATCAGTGTCAAAACTTAGAAAAGAGATATTTATGTAACCCGCCATTGGAATGTGTTGATACTGTGCAAGAGCCTCAAAGAATATCTATGGACAGAGATTAAGAAAAAAGTAGAAGAGGTAAAATAAAAGAGATATCAAACCCAAGGATCACTAAATTGCTTGCCCCTCTGCTAAGCATTTTGAAAAACTTGAAGAAGGCTGGGAATGAAGAGGATGTGCAGGGCAGAGATGCTTATGTTATAAGAGAAAAGACTGGAGAGAAAGAGAAGAAAAGTGGGATAGAGACATCTGGCCTGATTTTGCTTCTGACCTCATTTTGGCTTCAGCCACCTTTCTCTTAGATATTGATTTTTGCATTCAGTGGACTGTTCTGATAGATCAAAATAAAATTATTAATGCCAACAAATTTAATTATACTTATCAGTATTCCTCTGACCCATCAAGCAGCCAAGCTTGGGTAGTCAGTGAATGCACTTCCGTGGCCTTCCCCACCCCTCCTTCACTCCAAGGTAAAAAGGGCTGGAGGAGACCAATAGTTCTCAACACACATATACAGGAGAATTTCTCTAGATATTTTCATAAACAAGGTAGACATCTTTGAGGGTGGGGTCTGATAACCTGGATTCAGAAAACTCCCCCAGTTAATTTTCCTATGGCCATCCAGATTTTAGTTCATGACCAGATTTTTGGAAACTGCTGGACAAGATGAAATTAAAGTCAAGATTCTATGATAATTGTATTTGTAGAGCTTTTGGTAGAGTAAGTTAATTTCTGTAGAATTCATTAGGGCACTTCCATAAATATACCATTTGAATGAGGCCCCAAAGCAGAGAACACAAATACCAATACCTACAGAATGAAGTGAGCAAGTGGAAAGTGTAAAAAACTGGAGAAGAGTGCCCTCTCTAAAAGTCATAGCATATTACTGCCATTTAGGAAGGAGGGTGTAGTATGACTTTTCAAATACATCCAGAAATCCAGACATTTAAAAGTGAAATTTCCTGATTTTAAAGTGTTAACTCATTTTTTAAAATTTAAAAAAAATCCTTGGGCCCAACTGTATGTTTCTCTGGTCTTGAATATGACTGTCCTATAAGCTACCTTGAAGTATCTGCAGATGCTATGTTGCTTCTGTAAAATCCCATTCGGTCATAAACATTCGGAAGTATTCTAAGTGTCAAAAGACTTTAAGCACAACAAGGAAATTGCCCTAGACTGAATAGTGATAAATCTTTCTTTACCAAATATAATTTTTCACCTTGGTAAACATTAGTGTATTATGACCTCATCCTAAAGACAGCCTGATAGGGGGCTCAGCAACACCCCTCTCCCCACACATAGACCTAAACATGCACATACTTTTCCCTTTGAGAGTCTATTTGTATGACTTAAATACATGGGAGTTTGCTTCTCGCTGGAGGAGGGCACATTATACAGGGATACTGGGTGTAATAAGGTAATGGAGCAGTGACTACCACTCTCAGTGTCTCCTGAACCACAGTGTTTCAGCTCTTGCAGAGAATGGAATTAAAACCGTGGGATGAAACAATTCTTTGAGAGACCTTGGTGAGACTCTGAACCCAAAGAGTGCCCAAGTGAGAAAGTTTTTAACACAGAACCAGGGTGTGAGGTGCATTCTCTTTATTTCTCTTTATTTCTCTTCAGATTATCACATGGTTCCACTACCTGGAAGACTCAAGAGAAAGTACAGCTTCATTTGGCACCTCTAAGATGTTGCAGCCCTTAGTGGGTTGGGGTCAGGGATTCAGCACCTTATGGAGAGCAGCAGTAGCAGTGACAAATGTCCTACTTTGAGTCACCTGGCAGCAGCTACCACCTATAAAGAGACCAGAGTCGATATAAGACAACTCATTCCTGCAGACCAGTGAAACCAGCCAGGAAACAACCAGAAAATTGAAACGATATACCTGCCACCATGGCCACCTGTTGCCCTATTGAATGCATTATTCACCCTAATGACATCTACTAGACTGAACTAAGCCAATATACCATTCAGAGTCGATAGGTTCTTTTTGGTGAAAACTGGTTGCCTCCAGGAATTAGTGTTGACCGGACACAGTTACTCCCTCTTGCAGTGTCATTATTAGATATTATGTTTTTTTTTTCTAAAAAGCAAGCACCATACCTAATTCTGCCACAAGTACCAACATTTATTAGCAAGCAAAATCAAAACATGCACGTAACCAATCTTGCAAATTTGAAGTCCTCACTCCCCTTCTTTCCACTCTGCCTCTGTAGGTATGCCCCATGCATGAAAGGTTCGTCCTGCCATAGCAAATATTTGGATAGTGAAACCAGCTACATGTCTGGCTTGATTAGAGCAAAGAGTTGTCTATAAAGTGGGGAATTCAGAAATAAGTAGAGTTCTAGACTTAGGGAACTGCTGAAAAAATATTAGCCTGCTGGGATTGTCAGACTATTAATCATGCAATGGTAGATTTTTCTGTACAAATCTTTCTGTTTGACATATATTGACACTATTCATTTCTCCAGTGACATAATTTAATATTATTTATGTTAATTAATAAAGTCTCTGATGCCAAACCAGACTATGATATGTGAAGCACTTTCTATAGTCCCCTCTGAAGACAGCGTGAATTGTGGAATAAGGTTTTACATTCTAACCAATCACCTATGAAATATTCTGAAGTGTAAATTGCTGAGTAGCACACTTCACCTTATGTGACCACCCCTGAAGTATAGATTAATGTTAATTTAGACATGCATATACACCTCACCCTTCAAACTGAAGCACTTCAAATAAAATTTTAGAGTACTGTTTTTAGCCAAGTAATTCACTTTTCAGTAAACTCACTTTACAGTGAAAGAAACCAAGGCCATGTTACTATCCAATCCATCATCTAGGAGTGGCTAGCTCTGTAAAACTGCAGAATGGCTCAGTAAGATGCAATGTTCACCGATGCTATATAAAACAGACACAATGTTAACTAGGAGAAAACACCAAACAAGACAGGGGTGTTGTACATAGATTTGGTATTCACTCTATACCAGCAACCAACAATGGAGCTCTTCTTCCTGAGGGTACAGGTATGGGATTCAAGAGGTCAGAGTGAAAAGATCCTTTCTTAGTTTTGCACACATGACCCTCTCACAAAATTTCATCTTGAGAAGAAGCAAACCTATCCCCCCTTGATAATCAACATCAATTTCCTTGACCAATATTCCAATATCACAAACCTCCCTTCTTCCTGTTTAATCAGTTCCTGGAGAACCCCAAGATATCCAGGTGCATATTATAGCTTCAGATTTAATAGAACCACTGTTTAGCTGTTTAGTGGAAGCACTATTCTCCTGCAATACTAAAATCTTCAAACCGTGGGAGCCCAGGGTCTATCTTGGTACTGGACAACAGAAAGAGTGATATATAGCAGTAACAACACTTTTTTTCCTGACCATTATTTGAGCCTCCTTTCAATATTTGGGGAATTACTCACATTATGATCAAAGAGAGGCAGAGCCTACCACCCGTTTATAGAAGCTCAAGTATTTCCTTTTCAAGATCCTTTTGTAATTAGCACATGGGCATATGATCAAATAGCGAATAACAAGCATTCATTCTCGAATTTGAATACAGAACTGGTAGAGCAAAAAAGTAAGATCAGAGGAAATTTCTCTGAAAGTAGATGTGGGTGCATCCAGTTTCCAAAAGCACCAGCATCTGGAGTGCCAGCAATAGAGTTCATTCAAAGGCCAGGATCACTATGGCACCTGGAGTTCACATTAGTTTCCTACTACCATATAACAAATTACCACCATCTTTTTAGTTTATTTTCATGCAATTTTGTAGGTCAGAAGTGTGGGTGGTTGACTGATTTCTCCACTCTGAGGGTCATAAGGAAGGAATTGAGGTGGTGGCCCAATTGTGCTGTTATCTGGAGGCTCTGGGGAGAGTCTGGAATGGCTCTGCCACAGCACCCTGTTGATTTTGTATGTATCCACACAGGCCATGCCAGCAAGGGCTTAAACCACAGCTTATCTGAGCCTTGGCAGAATGCCTCCTAGAATAGACGAGGGTAGGAAGATTATAGGAAGCATCTCTGAGGCCATTTCCCACTGGACCTATCTCCCCTGGGAGGCGTTCATAACACAGTTGCTCAGCATCTTCCAGATTATGATGCGGTATGGGACTTTCTTTCCTTCCACCTTCTCCCCTCAAGAACAGAGTTGTAGGATATAAAACTGCTTAGCTATACCCTAAAATTTGCTCCTCAGCAATGAGATATTCCACAATTCACATTATAGTCATCTGGTCCCTTTTGCTTAGACATTGTCTTTTTTGGTGTGTGGAAAAAAACACCATGGGAGAACAGATCCTTTGGCTAATCTTCCTTTTGCTGTTTATGCAGGTAATAAACTGCTATCCAAAAGAGGCTCACTGTATCTTTACCAGTAAAAACAGACTGGTCTTAATCTTGACCTTGCCTTGTCTTGGGTGTGCTTGAGGATCCACTTCCAAACTCATTCAGGTTGTTAGCCGAGTTCCTTGTAGTAGTAGGTTGAACTCCCCATGTTATGGCTAGCTGTCATCAGCAACCTCTCTCAGCTCCTTAAGGTCACTTGTACCCATCATCATGTTGCTGCCTCCATCTTCAAACCAACAACGGTGCAGAGTCCTACTCATGGTTCAAATCTCCCTGACTTCTCCCCTGCCACTCTCTTTTGCATCCAGTCAAAAAAAAAAAAAAAAAAAGTTATTTTAGGATTCACATGAGGAAACTGGATCCACCTGGATAAAAATAGTAGACCATATCTTAGGGTCTAACACCTTAAATACATCAGCAAAGCCCCTCCTGTTATGTAGAGCAACATATTCACAGGCTCTGGGGGTTAGGATGTAGACATTCTAATGGCTCCATTTTGCCTGCCACAATTGGCAATAATGTCGGTATCCCAACAGATGAGATGTGTGGCTATGTGGTCCACAAGCTCCGTTATCCAGCACTCTCAGCTACTCAAGCTACTGTGAGGTCCTTATGTGTAAAGATACACATGATTTCCAGCACTGTTGACAAGTACTGCATGAAATTTCTTAGGGCCTAAAATTCTTTTACAAATAATCACAGCTTATAGACAGGCTTACAAATATCTTTCTTCATAACTCTTTAGCAGAAAAGATAGCTTTTACCTCCGTCTCCTTGTTGAGACAGCTCCATCTACGACTTGTGGCATCAATGTCTATAACTCTATGAACTATTTCCTATATTCCTGCATGCCCATTATAATAGAAAGCAATTGACAAAATATGTACCCAAAGACCAGCACTTTGCTTCTCATTCCCAATGAGAAACTCCCAGCCTGCTTGCCCTCCCCCAGTCCTATCCCCAGTCAAGACTATAAGATAAATATCATCCGTAGCTGCAGAGAAGAGTCTCTCCATATCATTTAGTTAATTTATTGGAAGTATGCTGGAACTAGTTGTTCCTCTTCCTCCCAGGGATCCTCAGAGATAATCCCACGATTAATCCCAGGTAATCCCTGCTTACTTAAGGACCACCTCTACCATACTCTTGTCATTTTACTGCTACCTCCACATCCATTCCCCATACCTTCCTGCCCCTGCAAAGCCTCTACTCTGCAACTTCAATCCCCTCATTTAGGAACAGTAAATCCTCCGACTCTTCATGACTTTGCCTTTATGGAAAACTGACTCTCTGCAAAGAACTCCATTTTCTCTTTGGAGGCCTCTTGTCTCCCTCTTTCATTCCCACACCCTGCAGGGCCAGGAAGCAGTATGAGTGTTCTCCTCACTTGCACCGTTGCTCCTTCCTCTTGCGATAGCCCAGCTCCTCGCATGCTTTGGCCATCAGGATATCCCAGAGGTGCCACTCTCCTTATTGCTGTCATCTACCCTCTCTCATTCCCATTCTGGAAGCCTCTACTCACATTCCACCTTCTTAGTAGAGCTTCCTATGACTGCCACATCAGAAGTCACCCTCTCTCCTCCCCATTTCTTCTCTAACTCCTCATCTTGCTCATTTCCTTCATAGAACTTGCATTGTGAGATGTTTTATTAATTTGTCATTCCATTCATTTAGTGCACGTTCCTCTTGCTAAAATAAGGGAGAGTCCTTGTCTATTTCACAGGTATATCCTCAGTACCTAGAATAGTATCTAACACTTCAAGTAAAACTGCCTATCTGAAATTGGGTTAAATAGCTATACATGTACCTCATAGTTATATAAAGTTCTACCTTCATATTTTACCTAAATAGCCAATTTTTCAGATACTATTCATGGAATAACAGGCTTCCTGTTCCCTAACATGCAGTGTTTTTTCTATTATATATTATATATTTACCTAAGTTCTATTTCATGATTTTCCACTCTGTCACTTGGATGTATACATATGCCTGTTTTGCCAATCTATTTTTAATCACTGTAATTTTATAAACGTTGTAATAACGGGATAGGGCAAATTATTAGTTTTCCCCTTTTAAACTCTTCATAGGAAGTCTTTTCCAGGTGAACATTAGAGTTCAGACTATTAGGGTACTTTTGATGTTAAATAAAAGTGGAAAAAATCATTTTAAAAAACCCTAAATTTGATTACATAAAAATATAAATTTCTATACATGGGAAAACATCAGAAACAAATGTTGGAGAAGTATTTAAACAATATGTAGCAGTATTTGTGTAGGAGTCAGGCAGATGCTATGATCCTCATAACCTTGGGTCATACTATTCCCCTGGAGCCCTCTAGCCCCTACCTGCTGGCAGGCTGCCCAACTGCCACGGAATGCTTAGGAGAGGGAATAGATGTTCAAATCAGTCTCTTACTTGGAAGGATCTGGGAATTGGTCTGAAAGGGAGAACAGGAAGCTTGACGGCATTCAAATGACTGGTAAACTGGACAGAAAGCAGAGCATTAAGGAGTATGTGGGAAAGAAAGTGCCAGAGCCTAAAGATCAGTGAGAAAACTGGGTCCAAGAAAAGTGTGAAGCTGGCCTACTCACTGCCTGCCATAGAAATACCTCCACTCTTGGATCACCGATGCTGTCTGAGGAGGAAAGGCCCGGCCTGTGATATAATTGACAAACTCAACTACTATCTAGTATGGGAAACCTTTTCCGAAGAGCTGGTTAAAAAACATAGAGAAACCTACCTGCTTGCCAACGAGAGAGAAGAACCTCCGTGTTGGTTAGGGAATGTGGGGAACAGCAGTGGGCTCTTTGTCAAGTACTCTGAGACATAAGGAGTAACCACCATGGAAACATACAAATGTCTGATCTTTATGTTCGTTCCTCCTCTTCC
Organism: Panthera uncia; assembly: GCF_023721935.1. Taxonomy (NCBI): domain Eukaryota; kingdom Metazoa; phylum Chordata; class Mammalia; order Carnivora; family Felidae; genus Panthera; species Panthera uncia. The sequence continues at coordinate 156,033,947 of NC_064811.1, forward strand.
CCATCCAAGTCCCTAAAAAATAATGTGGCAAGAAAAGCCCCAGAAGTGCTTCATCAAGAAGGGTGAAGCTCTGAACATTAAGATTTATAGAATGGCAGAAATTTGCAATTGCTGGTAGGTGAGGCCAGGACATCTATGAGTTACAAAGGAAAGAGTGGAAAGGTTAATACTGTCTTTAATATAAAAGATATTCTTAACACTGAAGCAAAGAAAGGACTGCCTTTCCAATGGGGAAAAAAATGTCAATGGATAGCCACAGATAATTTCCTAGTGAAAGGAGGAAACTGGAGTATGTCACCCCAACACATGCTTCTTTGACACAAAAATTTTAAGCTGAAGGCAATTAAGAAACAGTAAATGCAGAAAAAGCTCCCCTTTTCTAGTTAAAGGCAGGATATAAATTCTTCTTTCACTGGAGATAAACTCTTATCAGCCCAGAGAGGGCACCAGAGGAGTCTGCAAATAAACCTTAAACTAACCTTTATTTTCCAGTTACTTCTTCACCATTTACTACCTATAGCACAAAACCCTTTGTCTTGTCAATTCTTCACATGTTTATTGTTTATAAAGCTTCCTGTTCTGGTCACTTCTTTGGGTCTTCATTTTTTGTATTGTGAAAGTTCCATGCACATGTAAAAATTCAATAAAATTTGTATGGTTTTCTCCTGTTCATCTGTCTCCACCAGTGTCATTTCCATACCCAGCTAGGGACACAAAGAGGGTGGAGAAAACCTTTTTTCTGCCCTACCTGAAGCATTATGACTTATGAGTGCACATGTACAAATACTCAATTTAAAAATGAAAGAAGAAGGGGCGCCCAGGTGGCTCAGTCGGTTGAGTGTCCGACTTCAGCTTAGGTCATGATCTCACAGTTCATGAGTTTGAGCCCCACATCAGGCTCTGTGCTGACAGCTTGGAGCCTGGAGCCTGCTTCAGATTCTGTGTCTCCCTCTCTCTGCCCCTCCCCTGCTCATGTTCTGTCTCTGTTTCTCAATAATAAATAAACGTTAATTTTTTTTTAAATGAAAGAAGAAATAAAAATTAAAATGATAAAAAAACACTAAACATTTGAAACATGTTCAACATGACAGTGTGGGTGAAAGAGAGAAGACCCAGGAAATCTAGTAGGAGTGAAACAATACAAGCTGTCCAAGAAGAGATTTGACGATTAATATCCAGCACTTAAAAATGCTCATATTCTTTGACATAGTCATTTCACTTTTAGGACTCAATCTAAGAAAATCACTAGAGAGGGAAGAAATATTTACAAAGACACTTACTGCAGCACTTTTATAATAAAAACATTGAAAACCTAAACAGAGAATGACGAAATAATTAAGATAATATAATATGTATTACACAGCCATTGAAACAATGTTTTAAAGTAATTTTAGGGACGTGAAAATATTTAATGTCTAATGTACAATAGAAGGAGAAAATAGGATGCAAAACTGTATAGTATGATTACCCACAAGCCATAAAATCACTGAACTGTACCTCAGACATCACCCAGGCCCCAGCAATCATTTTATGGATGAAGAAATTAAGGTTTAAAGAAGAAAGTAAGGATGAGAGAGGATAAATGACTTCCCCCAAAGTCAGAGAGGGAGTTCAGAGCAGACAGGGACCGGAAGTTCTAGGTCCCCCCACTCCTCATTCATAGTTCACGGAATTTGTTCCCATCAAGTTCTTGACTCGAAGTTTTAGGGATTTCTAACCTCCACCATCATTGCCACACCTCTCTCTCATTGGCATTTCCCTTATCAGCCAGTTATGACTCAAAATCAGGCTGCCTTACCTCTAAATCCATATCTGACTGGAAAAAAGTGAATCCTTTTTTAGCCACTTTGCATTGTCTCTTCTCTAAATTATTCCGTTCTTATCTGTACCATATCATTAACGCTTTAGGAAATATGCATTCCTGAGGGAAATGCCCCAAAGCCATCTCAAATTCACAAGTTTGAAAATACTGCTATTACATAGCAGTTCCTCCATAAAATGTCATAAAGTATAACTTAAAATTTTAAGTGACCCCCTTAGACAATTAATGATTCCATAAATTCAGTACTAAAGTATTTTATATAGCTATTAAAATAAATTCTGGTGGAAGCAATTGCCGAAGTAGTTTCACAGATTTGCTTACTCTTGTTTCTCCAAAGAGCACATCACAGTTCTGAGTTGAACTCACCATTTGACTCCTTAATATTATTTTCCAGCTGAGAAACATAAACTGTGGAGTCACTTAACTCTCATCCCAACCCTAGTTGTTGACTTTCTTTCAAGGTCATTTTTCAAAATATATGAATGTGGGGTTTCAGTTTAGTTTAGGTTTGTTTGTTTGTTTGTTTTTAATTCAATCACAGGCTACTGCCTGTAAATAGATGGTGCTACGTAGAGAAATGAGTTAGTCAAGATTTAGATACTGGGAAGCCCGCTAAGTTCATCCACTAAGAGACTCGCCATCTTAGCCCATTCTAGAACATTAAGTTCAAATTTACGAGCGCTGTTAAGTTACTAATTACTACTACATGTTCCTAAATAATTGAAATTTAAAATGTTCTCCTTGAATGCCAAGAATCTACTCTATTTCTGTTTTCTTATGGGTTTTGATTCCCAGTAAGACACTTTATAGTCTATTTTTACTATCTTATGCCTAGCTTATTCCCCTTCCAATTAGTGTAGATAGATATTTTGCTTCTCTTCACCCCATTTCCAGCATAAAACAGTTGCTCTGACTTGCCCACTTGGCTGTGTGACATGAGCTCTGCAAACGAAGCTGGCTCAGATTGTTAATGGGACAAGAAAGGAAAGTCTAAAATCCATGTTCTTGGGACCCATGTTCTTAGATCTTACACAAACAAACCTTCGCTTTCCCACATTATCCCAAAGGGGATGCTTTTCTCTATATTATAAGAGATTAAAATACACCGTGATCTATCAAGTCTTCTCACCAATGAAAACAGAATGAGAAGCATGTCATTTAACATCATGAATGAAAGGGGGTAAATTTCATCTTTAATGTATACTGGAGGCATCAAGTCCCATGGTCCCTTGCAATAAAGTTCAGATGAACACTCTAATCGTCATGTTCTTCCTTCCTTCTGCAGGAAATACCAGTTCACGTCAGAACTATTCGACAGGCATGTCAAAACATAGTCTGGCTTTGTCATGCTGAAGACTGTGAAAGTGCCTACCTTGTGGTCCAGTGAGCCAGAAACCTAGACTGCTTACAGGTGACACCAAGCTGGGATCTGTCCATTGCTACTCATATACTTGGGGATTTGAACAAGTTAATTACTTTGATTTGAGTTTACTCTTTAATATTTTTCTGGTATAAATTTGCTTTGGTTAAAGGAATATTTTAAAGGTTGTTTTCAATGATTATAATAAAATTCAGAAACTGTAACTCTTCAAGTCTAGTAAATAAACTTCCACTTTATTTACCTGATAAATACTATGCAGGCTTTACCACTGTTCCCATGTGGTAACCAAGTCCTCCCAATTTTACCTCTTAAATATACATCCGTCCATTCTTCTCTGACTGTACCAGCATTATTGAATATCACACTGCCATATTCTCTGACATGGACTTTGATGATCATTTTCTTTTTTCTTATATTTTTAAATATTTACTTATTTTGAGAGAGAGAGAGAGTATTCAGGGGAGGAGCAGAGAGAGAGAGAATCCTAAGCAGGTGGCACATTGTAAGCACAGACCCCGAGGAGGGGGTTAATCTCAAAAACCATGAGATCATGACCTGAGCCAAAACCAAGAGTCAGATGCTTAACTGAAATAAGTCACCCAGGCGCCCCTGATGATCATTTTCTATTCAGGTCCCCCATCAATTTCTTCAGAGTCTCTCACTGGTTTTTTGTATGTTTTCCTCCCCTGTACACCTATCTCCTCCACTAAACTCATGTTTTAAAATACGGACAGATTTTACCAGATGCTATGGAGGAAGCAAAAGAAGACATACAAATTTCAGCTGATTTTTTTTGATTTATCAAGATAAAATCAATATAGAAGAGGTTAATCCTTACTGCCAACCAATCAAGGAGCTCGCACGTTAAAAACATATGTATGGAAGGGTTAATCTTATTCCAGCCACCGACACCAAACACTGGATGGCAAATGATGTATTATAGGTTCTAACTCCTTCCTGATGCATCTTGGAGCTATGGGGCTATTTCCCTGTTCTGCTCACATTCTCTGGAGTTGAGACCTTCCAGATGACCTGTGCCCACCTTCCACACTCCACTCCTTCCTGTCTTCTAGAGGACGGCAGCATCTTCAAACACCACAACCTCCTAATCCGACTTCTTAGGAGTACTTTCCTCTGTGTTGGCTGCAAAATGCTAATTAGGTGTGGTGACTGGCCTCGTCTCTCCAGTGTGCCCTGTCTTCTCTTCTCTCCATTCCCAGCTCCATTCTTTCCTCCTTAGTCTGAAGGTCTTCCCTTAGATACAATGTAATTTCCAAATTAGAGTGTTGGAGGTGATGGGGTAGTTACACAAGGCCATAAAAGATCCTTCATTAGCATCAAGTCCCCTTTGTAAGGAACCTTGAGGGCCTGAAGGAGGAAGGAGGTTTAAACTTTCTGCAGGGAAGAGCCTCAGATGCTGAAGATTTCACCGCCCAACAGAAAGGTGGCAGCTTGCAACAAACCAGTCTGCAGAGCAGTGTTGCTTAACGGTGATGTAGACGAGGAAAAGAATTTTCCACACTCCTGGGGTCTCTGGCTGGGTATGACAATTAAACTGATAAACACAGATGAACAAGAGAAAAGCATACACAATAAAAATTGAATTTTTTACATGTACAGGGGAGCCCTCACAAGAGAATGAAGGCCCAAAGAAGTGACCAGAGCAGGAATCTTTTATACCTTTTGAACAATGAAAAATACATGTGTGGAGAATTGACAAGATGAAGGAGTTTGGGCTAGAGGTAATAAACAGTGAACTACATGGTGAATTCCCTGTCTCTGGTGATAAGAATATCTTCTTTCCTCCAGATATGGGAAGATAGCTTTCACATAGGAGTTTTATGACCTGTTGCAGGGGAGAGAAGGGCAAGGGGCATGGGAGGTCAGAGTGACCTTCTTGCTTCTGTCATTTAAAAAAAAATTCCTAACAGTATTTAATATTTTGAGACAGCATGCCCTGAACCCCATCAGTGAGAACACAGATTCTGGAGTCTACTAGACTGCAGACTGGGCTTTGAATCAAAATCACCACTTGTTAGCTCAGAAAACTTGGACAAATTGCTGGATTTCTCTGGACCTCAAGTTTTTAATCTCTGCAGTTGTGATGATTTCGTAAGACAATCTACACAAAATGTTTAATAGGGAACCGTATGCTCAGTAAATGACAGCTATTATTATTGAGTGTTCAAAGTGCTATCCCACTGGAGGCTTAATACTTTAATTTACAAACTGCTTTCTTCATAGCAATCTTCACCCTCATGCAATCTATGAGGCAGACAGGGTAGATATATTATCTCCCAGGAGACTGGTGGGTGTTTCTGTTTCTGTTTTTTTTTTTTTTTTCCCCAGATGCAGTAAGTATCAAAATCAAGACTCAAAGCCATCCCTTGAGGGTCCAGGGCACTTGCCCCTGGCCACAAAAGACCTCTTGATTCTCCAGGGGAGGAGACACCATCTACAGAGGCCATGATTCCCTTGTGAATAATGTTTCTAAATAATGTGTAGTAGTGTGTTTCGGTTGTTTTAATTCCAGCTACTTGATTCAGCCAGGCAGTATTACAGCTAAGAAGTCCAGCTATTATGTGCTGTCAGTTTAATGATTCTAGAAGCAGGTGATTTCTATTAGAAGGCTAGTGATAGGGGCTCCTGGGTGGCTCAGTTGGTTGAGCGACTGACTTCAGCTCAGGTCATGATCTTGCAGTTTGTGAGTTTGAGCTCCGTGTTGGGCTCTGTGCTGATGGCTCAGAGCCTGGAGCCTGCCTCGGATTCTGTGTCTCCCTGTCTCTGCCCCTTCCCTGCTCATGCTCTGTCTCTGTCTCTCAAAAATGAATAAATGTAAAAAAAAAAAAAAAAAAAAAAAAAAAAAAAA